>NC_134501.1:19254052-19506552 GCF_040206685.1 Ascaphus truei
TAGGAGGTGCGCGCGGGTGCTGCTAACACTGTGAGCCCCGCTAATGTATGTAACAGTGTGTGTGTGTGTGTGTGTGTGTGTGTGTCACTGTGTGTGTGTCTGTCATTGTGTGTGTGTCTGTCATTGTGTGTGTGTCTGTCATTGTCCGCCTCAGGCCAATGAGAGGTGTGCGGGGGCGGGCGAGCCAAGGGACCAATGAGATTTCCCCTAGGGACACCGGACATCCAGGCAGGCAGGCAAACATACAGTGCTTTCACTAATATAGTATAAAGATATATATATAATATGAATACTTGGGAACCTCGTGATCCTTAAAAAAGGATCACCAGTCATATTAAGCACATCATCATAACATTACACATAAACACTGCGCCGGTATATGTCAATATCAGTAAGGAAGCGGCCACCCAATCCTGGGTATCTAGCCCTATGTGATGGTGCCATGATACCGTTGGAGCTCTTTAATGCAACAAAGTGTAGCAGGCCTGTACTTCGCAAAATACTTCAGTACTACTTTAACTGCAGCCGTTGAGGATCCACTCCGACGGTGCGGCTTCCCGATGATGATCTGCTGGGCTTCTCTGCAAGCTATGCTGCTCTCCCTGCAGTCAATGCCCGCGCTCTCTTAGAGGGACACAGACTGGCTCCAGGTCAAACTCGATCGAGCCTGAAATCATCCAGGCTTGTGGAGATCTAACTCCACGTGCCCCGCCAACCCCACTTCAAGGCTCCTCTCGGCTCAGTCCTGCCTCTTCCACAGCTTTATATATTGACTGGTCCTATGTCCATCATAAGTCACATATCCATGGCACACTGGAGAGGAACCTGACAGGGGCAGCATGAGTGTGTTGCTTGCAGCCCACTGGGGGTTACATTTAGAAGGAACACGCCCCTCTCTTTATTTTGAATCAAAATAACACATAGAAGATGATCCTGTAGCTGTTGATTCCCAAATGTATTTCCAACACTCGAAGATATAAAACTCTGGAGTTAGACACAGATTTGCTAAGTGAGACCTCTGATTTTAAAGAGACTCTAAGAAGTTTTTCTTTGCAAGGTAATTTTGCTTGTTAATTAAATAATATCTGAACTCATGTTTATAAACACGGAAAAACATTTGCTTTAAGTCAACCCTTGAAAAGATATTATCAGTAAATTCAATTAAGATACAATTTTTATTTACAGAAGCATTTCTAAAATGTACCCATTCATTTGCTAGTAATCGCAGATTGCTTCTCAGATCTCATATTATTTCTTTTCACTTTACTTGATTTTGCTGCCATTAGAGTATGTGAGCTCTGATCCCAGTCTGCAGACCCTGAAATTGCAGCTTCCTGAAGATATCTGTGGGTTTTGTATGAGACAATTAACCCATCAGGGCAATTCTACTCAATCGTGATTCAACATGTGCATCATAACCTTCTGCTTTTCTGAACACCAAAGGGTGATTGGAGACTCAAGGCCAGATTCAATTTTTTTTTTTTATAATTTAAGGAGGCAGCATAAATAATGTAATCATTTTCACACGAACACAGCAACATCTATTAAAGCAAAAAATATAACAAAATATTGTGAAATTCACTTCTTGGGTTACGATTCAGTTCAATGTCAGGGACGTACTTTGTTGAGAGACTCTGCATGTATACTATAGTTACAACGTCCTCTACTCATTTTAAATAAAACTCACTAGGAAAAAACAAAATTATTGTAATTAAACATGGCTACTTTTTGTAACTCAATACAATGGTGGTAATAAATATATTAGTTTAATCTCAACAACTATATTCTATTTGTTTACAGATTATACAATAGGACACCTCTCCTGGATTGTAACACCTTTTTCTCTGTGTCTAAATGCACTGAGCCATACCTGCAAGCTGTGTGAGCATGAAGAACATGGTGACTGGGTGAGCAGGCGTTTTTAAAAAAGCAGATAAAGGATCCACTTTTTAACTTCCAAGAGAACATCAGAAACATTCCCCTTGGTTTGCGCCTGCTGTTTAACACAGATTGTACATCTAAACATGAACGCATTTCAGGATTTCACAAGGAGATGAAAGGGCAGGATGTGTCACACGGAGAAAGTCCGTGACTTGCAAACCCATGAAAGCTCACTCTAGTCTACTGTCTGTCTGTAATCACTGAATTCCCTATCCAAAAAATACAGGAGAGCTAGAAAGGATGAAAGGCTCAGCACACTACTACTTCATTGATGAAGAGCTCTCTGGACGTGTTTTAACAGATATCCCAATCCCCAAGAACCACTGAATCCAATCATGGACCCAGGGCACACAGCCACCAAATTAACTTTCCTCCTGCTATTTGTAGCTAATACTGTTCACTCCATTTACAGTAAATGTGCCACAAATTGCGACAATTGGTCTAGTTCAGTGTTTTTCAACCGGCATTCCTAGGAACCCTTGGGTTGCCCAGACATCCTGAAAAGGTTCCCTGCAATTTTCAGGTCATTTTAAATTTGTACCAAATACAGAAGAATTTACAATGCATCTGATCTCAGACGCGCTACAGTATTAGAGAGGGTTGGGGTTCCTTACAATGCATCTGATCTCAGACGTGCTATTAGAGAGGGTTGGGGGTTCCTCAGAATTTCACATAGGGTTCCTTAACCTATAAAAGGTTGGAAACCACTGGCCTAGTTCTTTGGTTGTTATTATTGTGTTTCGATAAAGTTTGTGCAGCCAACAGAAAATATAGTTATTCTACAGTAAAATGAATGGTTACTGTTTTTATGTATTATTGATCTTATCTCACTATCTCTTTCATCCATTTATTGCCCTGACTATTTACTTACCATGAATTCTCCCCATCTTCTGCCTTAGATTGTTATCTTGCTTTTTTTTTACATCTGCGTTAAGCTCATGGAATCTATGTAAATCAGTATCTCCGACCTAAAACTACGGCCTCAGTGCTCCCTGCTGCACACGCGTCTGGCGGCAGACTACTGCCGGGATCTACGGTCTGTAGGGGAGCTATGGGATGCATAAGGGGGACGCAGCCATGGCGGGGCATAGCTGCCCTTCTATTGGCCGCCCGCCGAGCACATGACCGCGTCACGGCACGACAACATTCTTGTCTTCCCTGCCAGGGTATGCGTCACAGCGCTTTGCGCACCCACCCACACACGGCCACTGGGGACTGACCATAGAGGGCTGTGCTGTGGTGTGTGGCGCACGCACCGCCATGACCACCAGGTACCTGGCCTAAGGAAGAGAGGAGAGCTCTCGAAAGCTGGTCTTATAATATCATTTGTTAGTCCAAATAAAAGAAGGTATCGCTTAATACTGAAGTACTCGTGCACTATAGGGAATGTAGAATTTTTACTATTCGTCAGTATTTCACTGTTTTGTAATTGGTCATTTATTCAATACCCCAACTGATATGTCTCCAGTTGCCAACATTTCATCAGAGAATTCCCAAATTCATACCTGACGCTCACCCAGAAGTTGGTAACATTGTCAAGAAGCCTACAAATTGTCAGACCCAAGCTGCAAAAGAACATTATTTTTGCATTGATGAAAGTGGAAATCTTGCAACAAATATGTCGTAAATCAGGGGTGGCCAACTTCAGTCGGAATAACTGAGCGACTGTTTGAGCCACCTGTGCTGAAGCAGGGAGATCCTGCAAACTTGACCTGCTGGTGGCCCTTGAGGAGTGGAGTTGGCCACCCCTGCCTTAAATCAAGAAGTCAGGCAGAGATTCAGTGAATTGTTACAATGTAACATTTCACTTGTTACTTCCGGATTCCGGCAGGCACCCGAGGGGGAGGAGGAAGCTTTCTACATGGCCGCGGACGTGCAGTGTCTATCTCTACCGACGGCGGGACTCGGAGTCTGACGAGTGGGTTTATCAAAGGAGGTAAGCAAGCCTAGTTACCTCCATTGCCCCTACCCGGGCCCACCTGACTGAACCATTTACAACATATCCGTGGGACTCTGTTCATGTCTTCAATTGGAGGACGGTCGCAGTACCAATCACTCCAGGACTACAACAACCCAAGACGGACCCTCCTTTATTCCTCCCCCTGATCCTATTACATCACCGCTTCATAGGAATCGGCACACCCTACAGCGCAAGACAGATACACTTTTTCTGCAGAGATTCAGTGACAGTGATGGCAGCTGTGGAGCACATTAAATGTTGGGTGCACTTTGGACACACATTTATTCTCCCCCTGGAGCTCAAGGTAGAACAAACTTCACCAGTTTAGTTGAAGATATGGCAACATCTCCTGAGGATACAGTACATCTTGAGAGCTCAGACGTCTATTATTAAGGACATTAAATTGCTTTCTTCTTTGTCTCTGTGTGGATCATAAACCTTCTTCATGAAGAATTCTAGCCATTTATTTTCCTGGATGTTTTTATGTATTGTTTTGTTTCTGGATGAACCGTCTGCAGTTTTAGAACAGGGCAAATATTTGTCTTTTGCTTCTTATTTATGTTACTAGGAGAAGCGCATTTGTAATGTTGAATTACAAAGAAAGTCATTTGGAAGGGAGATGAGATATGCATATTACTTGCAGATAGAAATAATTAAACAAAGAAACTATTAAACACAGAGGTCCAGAGAGAGGCTACAGCACACAGGCAAAAATTAATAACTAATTTAGTGTGTTGTGTGAGAGGGGTTGGCACCATTTGGGGCCCGGAATGCATAATAGGCCATTTTTAGCAATAAAAAGGTTAAAACATTTGTATATACATCTACCAAAATTCAGAATCATTACCCAGAATCCCTGGCTGCAGTGGAAGCATTGCATGCTAAGCGATAATGGGGAAAGACAGGGTTGCAGACCTGTCTGAGACATGCAAATGCAACACAAGTGATATTTTTATTTGGTATATCCATCTATAGCTCTATAGAACATTACAGCCCAACGTCCACAGTTAAAGTCATGGTTCATCTTGCATCTGTGATGTGATCTGTGACACTGGAACAATCAGTGAGGCAGTAGAGAGATACATCAACACTTCTTCTATTCTGCCTCTATGGGCATGGCATGCCCTTGCTTTCTTCCTCATTGTTGCATCCAGGTGAACAAAAACAAGGGTTGAAGTAGACAGCAGGTTAATGATTTGTCAGAAGAGGACTAACTCAGGGGTATTAGTGGAGAATCTCAGAATCTTAGTATTCTGCAGCCTGTGTGAGGTACCAGGTGTCACTAATTACATCACAAATCCAAGATGGTTGTCTCTTGATTTCTGTGAAGACTGAATCTGCCTCTAACATTATATATAAGAGATATATATGAGAGAGGTATCTGTATAGACGGTATTGTCTATTTATTTTTGTGTATATATATATATATATATATATATATATATATATATATATATATATATATATATACTGTATATATATATATATATATATATATATATATACACACACACAACAGAGTGAATCCCGAGTGGAGCACACGGGTATAACAAAAGAATAATAAAGTTTTATTGAAAAACATGTTTTTATCATATCAATAAAACGTTGTTATTCTTTTGTTATACCTGTGTGCTCCACTCGTGATTCTTTCTGTTGTTTTTGTATTATCTTCTTCCCTGGAGCACCACTAGCTTCCGGTATACTATCAGAACATAAGCTAGTTTTCTTGGTGTGTGGTGTGTGTGTGTGTGTGTGTGTGTGTGTGTGTGTGTGTGTGTGTGTGTGTGTGTGTGTGTGTGTGTGTGTGTGTGTGTGTGTGTGTGTGTGTGTGTGTGTGTGTGTGTGTGTGTGTGTGTGTGTGTGTGTGTGTGTATAGATATAGTTAAGGAGTTACAGTATGTACAGTATCATATCCAACATGTCTAATGCAAATCTAATGTTGATCTGGATGAAGCCTCCCCAATGATCTTCCAGGTCCTCCTATGTTTGCAGCCTCTATTCTCCACGTCGCTCCACACATTTTCACATTTCATCCTCCCATACATATAGATGAGGGGTGGGCAACCTATTTTTCAATGTAGCCACAGGTGTGGCGAATTAGAAGTGAAAATAGCCACACCATGTAAAAATGTAGGTATTATGTTGCGCATGCGAACATTTTAAACACACGGTTTGAAAAAGTTTATAAATTCTCAGACTATAACCCCCCTCAAGCTCCCTCAACCCCCTCCTCCTCTCACCCCCTAAAGCTCCCTCACCCCCTCCTCCTCTCACCCCGTCATGCCACCACCACTATCTTCCTCCTCATCTAATTTCCCCATCATCATCTCATGTAAACCCCCTCATCTCCCCCAGCACCCTTTATCATCTGCCCCAGCACCCTTCATCATCTGCCCCAGCACCCTTCATCATCTGCCCCAGCACCCTCCAACATCTCCCCCAGCACCCTTCATCATCTGCCCCAGCACCCTTCATCATCTCCCGCAGCAGCCCCCCCTCATCATCAGGCAGCAGCAGCCCTCTACCCCCTGTCCCAGGCATCAGTCCTCACCCCTCCTCCATATCAGGTATCAGCCCCCGTCCCCCATATCAGGCATCATCCTCCATCCCCCTCATCAGGCATCAGCTCCCCTCCCCCGTATCAGGCATCAGCTCCCCTCCCCCCCCCATCCCAGGCATCAGCACCTGTCCCCCATCCCAGGCATCAGCCCCCCTCCCCCCATCCCAGACATCAGCTCCCCTACCCCCGTCCCAGGTATCAGCCCCCTTCCCCCCCATCCCAGGCATCAGCCCCCATCACCCCCGTATCAGGCATCAGCCCTCCATCGCCCCCGCATCAGCCCCGTCTCCTAACCAGATCGTGGCGTCTGAGAAAGAAAGGGAAGGAAGCCAGTGGTGGCGGGCCTGGCCAGGGGATGGAGGGGATGGGGAGGAGCGTGTCAGCGCATCAACTTCTGGTGCTGGAGGGGAGGAAGCGCGTCACACCACTGAAGCGGGCTTGGAGGAAGGGGAGCGTGCCACGCAGCCGGAGCGCGCTCCTTCCCTACCAAGTAAGGAAGGCCTGCACAACTCGTAAAGCGAGAAGGGCCGAACTGCTCCAAGGAAAAAAAATTTGGGCCGTGCGGGAAAAATCATCATCATGATCTCTCCTCCAGGACCTCTCATCATCATCCTCATATATCTCCCCCAGCACCCCTCACTATCAACCTTTGCGATACTCCCCCACCTACCTCTCATACCCCCATCTCTCCCCCTCACCCACACACATAATACTCCCTCTCCACATCAAACACACAATACCCCCCTGCACACCACACACATCCCACCCCCTGCACCTCACATCCTTCTCCCCCCATGCACCTCACATCACTCTCCCCCCGTGCACCTCACATCACTCTCCCCCCGTGCACCTCACATCACTCTCCCTCCGTGCACCTCACATCACTCTCCCCCCTACACCTCACATCACTCTCCCCCCCTGCACCTCACATCATTCTCCCCCCCTGCACCTCACATCACTCACCCCCCCTGCACCTCACATCATTCTCCCCCGTGCACCTCACAGAATTCTCCCCCCCCCTGCACCTCACACCACTCTCCCCCCTGCACCTCACATCACTCTCCCTACCTCCAATCACCCCCCCTACCTCCAATCACCCCCCAGCATCGCCAATGACCCCCCCTCACCTCCAATGACCCCCCCTCTGCACCTCCAATGACCCCCCCTACACCTCCAATGACCCGCCCCTGCACCTCCAATGACCCCCTGCACCTCCATTAACCCCCCTGCACCTACAATGACCCCCCCTGCACCTACAATGACACCCCTACACCTCCAATGACACCCCCTCCCTCTCTACCTCGGTTTGCTCGGAGGAGGTGGCAGAGAAGGCAGGACTGCACGCGTGCGCTCTAGCAAGCACGGAAGTGCCTCAATGCTAGAGTGCGCTGCTGCCTGCAGTTCTCTGAGCGGGCTGATCCGGGAGGGGGGAGAGCGGGCTGATCCAGGAGGGGGAGAGCGGGCTGATCGGGTAGGGGGGAGATCATGAGCGGGCTGATCGGGGAGGGGGGAGAGCGTGGGGGAACGGGAGCGAACTCGAGAGGGAGAGTGGAAAGCCACCGCGGGCTGCATAGTGAGTGCAGGAGTCCCGGCGGCCCTTATATTGTGGTTACTCAATTCGCCACACTTTGTCTCCCAATTCGCACAAGTGGCGAATGGCAAAGGGTTGCCCACCCTGGATATAGATGTATTCACAATCCTGTTTTCACATTCACTATCTCGTCCTTAGGTAAATAGTGCCACAGCAAAATCAGTTCATATGAGATTATTCAGAGCACAGCTGTGTCCTTAATAAATAACACTCCTTACTGGAAAATTAACCTTTTGTAAAGAACAGCCTCACTTTGGGGAGCTGTCTTCCCGTTAGAAATATACAGTTATCAGTGGGTGCTAAATTGGCCAAATCTCACCCACAGTTTACTTAACACGTCGAGCCATGAAAAAGGCCAACATAACTGTTCTGTAGACCAAGAGCTAGATTCTGCTGCATGGTCATTCTCGATAAAACACAAAAGAACAACACCTGATAAATAAAAATGTGCATGTTAACATTTTGCCCTCTGATATTTATGGAAGACTTTTCAGAAATCTTCACAAGTAATTGCCTGAAAGTAATGTCCTTCTGATAAAATAATGCACCAGGTCTTATATATATATATACACGCCTTGGACAGAAGCTCTGTAATCCTGTGGTTCATCTGCCGATTGGGAGCTTGCAGCTTGCGGTTTGAGAACATGGTCAGCTCTTCCGTATGCGCTGTCGGGTAGCAGAGAAGATGTGCGTCCACTCTCTGGTCCCCCGGCACAATAGTAACCGCACCTCCGGTTCCACTCTCCGCAACACTCCTTTCTTCCGTGATATACAGCAGGAATTAGAAGCAGGTTTCAGACTGAGCCAAGAGCGTTAACATCCTTACGCGTTTCATCGCTAGGGTAATGGCGACTTCAGAGGTTAGAGAGTGGTGGAGTCCTCATAGCTCATATAGTCCATGTTAATTGATTAATTGCTAATCTTGACTCCACCCAGTTCAATGAATGATAATGAGTAAAAATATATGTAAATGCATTGATTGGCTTAAAACACTTAAACACACAAAACCACATGAAAAACAACTTGGTAAAAAAATTCATATGGCACAGGGGAGAATGCAGACTCAATAACCCGTCCTAAGACATGACAAATGTTACAGTACATACAATATAAATACATATTGTGCAATACCATATATTCAAAAACACAATCAAAATGTGTCGTTATAAAAACATCAATAAAAGACATAAGGATTAAATACAATAAAATCAAACCATACATGAAATGAACAAATAGACTACAATATTAGTGTTCCCATTTTTCGAGACACAAACAGATGAATACACTTTAAAAAGTAATAAAATATCAAAACAGGTTAAAAAATGAACCATTCATATAATATAACATCATATTGAATTATATAACCCAATGGTTGATAAATTCTATATTGTGTGGTGATACTAGTGAAAATGATGGCGAAATCTATAAACTAAATCAATTAAATGTGCGCTACCTATAATTAATTTAAACTTATATAATACATGAATATAATTATAAACTGTGTGATGCACAATAAGTAATGTGATTAAACAGTTTATACTAAATCAAATTATGTGTATAATTAACTGTGAATAAGTGCAAATGCGTGTGTAAACCGAATTATAACCAATAGATGTGTGTTAAAAATGTAAACTGTTAAATATTTATATGTTAAAATCAATGTAAATGTTGAACTAATTATACATGTACATATTAAAAATGAAAACCTGATGAACAAGTGATACGGAGACAAAAGAGATTGGATGACTACAACCCACCAGAGTATAAATTAAGGACAATTACTGATTTAGATATTGAACCAATACTCTTATAGGTTCAAATAAAGGTGACAGAGGCAAGGGATCAGGTAGACTCTAAATCATAGACCTAGACAAATGTACAAGGAGATATGGTACCCAACATATAAACCCAAAAAGCCTCTTGGATACTGAGCTTTTTGAATCTATCCCCTCCAAGCACGGATGGTGGGACATGTTCCAACCCCATGATAGTAAGAGATTCTGGATCCTTGGAATGTACAGAGGAAAAATGTTTGTACAGACTATGTGTTTGGTTACCATTAATTAAACTCTGTCTGTGTTCCAGAAATCTTGTGCTGATAGCACGAATGATGCGGCCCACATATTGTAGACCACATGAACACGACACCATATATACAATATATGATGATAAACAATCAATTGTTCCCTTCACATCATAAGCTGAACCGTTAATATGTGAACTAAGAGAATTAGAGATGACCAGATGTTTACATGTAAGGCATCGCTTCCTACCACACTTTGGGTTCCTTGATTTTCCATATTTACATCCTCCCTCTTTGTAAGCGTCCTCAGCTTACTGGGTGTTAATAGAGGTTTCATATTATTGGCACGTTTGAATGTAATGGGGATAGTAAGAGGCAGACTGGAGCCTATCACAGGATCACTCCGGAGAATGTTCCAATGTCGCCTGAGGACATCTTTAATAGATGAAGCTGCTGAATGAAATCGTGGACAGGGACCTTGATCCATATCAGTATTCCTTTTAATTCCCAACTTTCCTGATTGGTATCTAGATTTAGATTCTGCCAATAGCATAGCCCTATCTGCTTGCTTAACTTCCTCCAAGGCCTTAGATACTAAAACTCTGTCATATCCTTTGTCAAGGAATTTCTTAGCCATGAGCTAACTCTATTGATTAAAATCTTCCATTGAAGTACAATTACGTTTTATTCTAAAGAATTGACTTTTAGGTATGTTATTCCAACCATTTCTGATGATTGCCACTAGAAGCATGTATATAACTGTTCACATTGACCTCCTTAAAATGTGTTTTTGTGTGAATCTTATTATCTCTACATGAGTGAATAATACCAGATCCAGAAAGTTAATGCATGTGGAGTGGATTTCATAAGTGAACTTCAACCCCATATCATTCACATTGAATGATTCAAAAAGTGTGCTGCGTTCCCCTTTCTTTCCATCCCAGATCAATATAATATCATCAATGAAACGGCCATAGAACACCAGGCCCGCCCACAGTCTAGCATTGGCCCACACATGCAGGTCCTCCCACAACCCCATGTATAGGTTTGCATAGCCGGGGGCGAACCTAGGCCCATGGCCATTCCACAGATCTGCAAATAAAAAGTATCTCCAAATAAAAAATTATTGTGTTGCAGAATAAATTCAATACACGACAGCAAAAACCGTCTCTGATCCGGATGAAGAGAATGATCCTTTTCCAAAAAGTAATTGATAGCATTTACACCCTTGCGATGCTCTATAAAGGAATATAATGAAGAAACATCACAAGTGGCCCACATATAAGTACTCTTCCAACAAATATCTGAGGTGAGGTCGATAACGTGCAGCGTTTCCCTCAGATGTGATCTGAGTAGACTGACATAAGGTTGCAGATAATAATCTACATACTGTGACACGCTGGACATCATTTACTCCACCCCCAGATACAATCGGTCACCCTGGCAAATCAATAAGACTTGTGAATTTTAAGGCAGTGGTAAAATACAGGAATCCTTGGGTGTTCTATGTACAGGAATTTTTGCTCAGAATCATTAATAACCCCACAGACCATTGCCTCCAAGAGTAATCTTTTGTAAAGGATTTGAAATTCCCGTGTTGGGTCAGTATTTAGGACTTGGTAAGACATGATGTCCCCCAAAAGTCGATGAGCTTACTGTACATAGTCATCCCTGCCCTGAATAACAATACCACCTCCCTTATCCGCCTGGCGAATAACTAAATGCTGTAGATCCCTAAACTCGCTCAGGGCCATAATTTATGAGCCTGACAGATTCCTCTTACCTATAGGTCTAGTACATAGTTTCTCTAAATCTTGCAGTATATAGAAGGTATCTATGAAGCTGCCCTTTGAATTATAGGGAAAGAATAGGGATCTCGAGCCAAAGGGTGAGGGTTTGATGCTAGCCTGTTCTAAAGAATTGGTTGGATGAATGGAAAGTAAAGATTCATTAAGGGAACCTGAATCAGAAATTACACCCATATGGGTCTGTTCAACTGAAGCAGAAGAATACATGGAGAATTGGGATTCATAAAGAGGTTGGAATCAGTAATAAGTGGCCTAGCTCCTTGTATCAGAGAGTCATATTGAATGGCAGGCGACTCTAATAATACAGGTTCCCTTGGTACACTATTACTTACAGTGGGAACCTGAATATTCAACGAGTCTGAATCACTTAATATAGAAGTTAATGCCTGGATACATCTAATTTCTTGGTTATTAAATTCCGGTTCAACTTTATTACAAAGCTCTTTTATACTGAAAAATCTATTCAGTGTAATCTTACGAATGAATTATATATATATATATATATATATATATATATATATATATATATATACCTATATATATATATATATATATATATATATATGTATATATATATATATATATATATATATATATATATATATATATATATATAGGTATATATATATATATATATGTATATATATATATATATATATATATATATATATCAATTCAATGTGCCTATATAATAGCTTATACCAGTGTTTCCTAACTCCAGTCCTCAGGGAACCTCAACAGGTCAAGTCTTAAGGATACCCCGTCTCCAGCACAGGTGGGTCAATCAGCAGCTCAGTCATTTTGACTGAGCCACCTGTGCTGGAGCAGGGATATCCTTAAGACCTGACCTGTTGGCGTTCTCTGAGGACTGGAGTTGGGAAACACTGCGCTAAACTTATCTTCTGAGATCTGACTCCAAAAGACTGTTCATGGTCCCAAGGCTCAACAAAGTATCCGGCCGCTCCTCCTTCTCTTACCATTCACCCCAAAACTGGAACAACCTCTCACATCCACCACCAGTTTAAGTTCTTTCAAAACTAAGGCTGTCTCACATTTTAATCGTGTCTGTAACTGTTACATACCCCTATAATATATATCATCTCTAACTGTGCATGCAATGTCTTGTATATAATGTATACCCTGTTCACTTATGTAACTATGTATTTGTAACCATGTATTATTTGTCATTTTAACTCTATGCCCAGGACATACTTGAAAACGAGAGGTAACTCTCAATGTATTACATCCTGGTAGCACATTTTATAAATAAATAAAATAAATAAAGGATATCCCTGCTCCAGCACAGGTGGGTCAATCAGCGGCTCAGTCATAGGGGGGATATCCTTAAGATCTGACCTGTTGGGGTTCCCCGAGGACTGGAGTTGGGAAACACTGGCTTATACATATAGTGGAACATCAATTTCCACCTCCTCATTGGCCTAACCATGTCATCTACATATGGCGCTTCAGGAAAAACTTTGGTCCAAAGTTACAAAATAGTGCTATGCAATAAGACACATGCAGGCATCAGAAGACTCCTTGGACCCAATTTACTAAGTAGTGCTAAGACTTCATACTTGCACCGGAAGAAGATAACTTATGGCGCATTGAAGTAAATGGTCCATAAGGAGCATTCCACCACTAGACGGTGTGTTATGGAATCAGCTCATGGCCCATGATGGCGAGACGGGCCTGCAATCAGCAAAGTGCTGCAGACTTCTTTGGCAGCTAAAGGGTTTAAAAGAAAAACCCAATATTATTTTCATAAAAACATTCCATTGGCACAGCGAATGACTGAGGGACATCTATGAATGACACACTTGCCTCTATGAACCTAAGACGAAATATTCTCTTCCCTAACACCAAATCCCAGGAACCCCCCATAAAAGGAAAGTGAGGCGCTCTCCGGAGCCCAGGCACTGTGAAATTAACGCAATGTATTTTCTGTTGCCTATTTGAATCTCCTCTTCACAGATACTCTTGTTTGCTTAACAGTTTAAGTGTATGGATTTGATGCTTTTATCGTGTTTGATTCTAGCTATTTGAACATGTGTTCGGCGTAAAGGGTGAAGAACATTTAAAATGCGTTGGTTGTTTTTTCCTTTAATCATATTCTCACTGCATCGTTTGACTAACAAGTCATCTTGAACGACGTCTCATTAAAATGCCATAGTGTCTTAATCATCGACATTACAAAATTCATTATTATCAAAAGAAAGACCTCATTTTCAAACTGCGAAAATGCCGTTTAACAAGAAGGGTTCAGAAACACAAGTACAAATATGCCTTTTGAAGGCAAATGAACACGCGGGATGCAATAATGACAATCATTATGGAAATGAAAACCTTAAAACTAACATTTTGCAGGAGAAATTCATAAGTAGAAGAATCTCATGCGAGATTGGGTTTTCCTTTCCAAAGACATCACCCAGATTGAGAACATTCTTTTGATTAAAAGCAGTGCTTGTGTCTCTAGCAAGGTTACATTCGCTCCTTTAATACACAGTAGTACAAAGTGCTACAAATAACCCAGTACTGTGCTGTAGGTATCTATCAGTAACACTATGTTTTCAACTACTGTAGAAATAAACTGGAAGAGTGGCACGTACGGTAATTCAAAGAGCAATCCTGTGAGAAGTGAAAAAAGATATGTTTTATTGTTGTATACACAAATAAGCTTGTGACGACATTTTGCTAATACAGGCATACCCTGCATTAACGTACGCAATGGGACCGGAGCATACTGCATATGTAAAGCGAGAATATACTTAAAGTGAAGCACTACCTTTTTTCCACTTATCGATGCATGTACTGTACTGCAATCGTCCTATACATGCATAACTGATGTAAATAACGCGTTTTTAACAGGCTCTATCGTCTCCCCGCTTGCGCACAGCTTTGGTACAGGTAGGGAGCCGGAATTGCTGTTCAGGACGTGCGGACAGGCGCATGCGTGAGCTGCCGTTTGCCTATTGGGCGATATGTCCTTACTCACAAGTGTACTTAAAGTGAGTGTCCTTAAACCTAGGTATGCCTGTATCCCTCTTGGTCACCAGGAGCATGGAAACGGTGCAATAAAGAGAGACAGTTTCATAAAGATGACAGGAACAGATGCCCAGGTCCAAAGATTTAGCACGCTTGAACTCCCATTCGTTTGAATCAATGATGTTGTAATTAAGGGAAAATAAGGAATACAAATAAATAAATATGCACATCTGACAAGATGAGAGATGGATAAATGGGCTTTGAAGGCTTTAAAGCAGGGTTTTCGCGCAGAGTTGTATTAAATTAGCTCTTTATTTTTCAGCCTTGCTATTATTTTTTTTTTTCTGTGTGTGTCCTGTATGTGGTGTTTGTCAGTACATGTTGTTTAGTAGCAGTTTACACTATGATTTTCTTTTGTGTTTAATTTCACATATCACGGGACACACGGCCGCGGATTCATCAAGTCTTTTGGAAGAACTGGACTAGGAGAGTCTTTTGGACCCGTCGCCCAATTGGACATATAAGTGACATTTGCATGGACTTTTCTTTGCATGGACTTACAGTATAAGGCGCCAGTTCGTATTGTTATATCTGTATTATATGTTATAAGACCAAGTCATTAAGTGGATAGCCATTAGGCTACAGACCAGGATGCGGGACCGCCGAACACACCTCCTCATCCTGGACACACCATTTTCCTACTTTTGAGGACACACCAACCACAAGTCACTGGTTGTACACACGGTCATTATTTCCCTTTATGATTTTTCGTCCCACGCCCTCCCTCTTCCATACTACAGTATATTCCTACATAAAATAAGTCATCAGGGGAACTTCAATAGGAGCAGATCTAGAACATCCAAACAAAAACAGCTCATGACAGACAAACAACACTTTTTATCAGAACTATGGCCATAAACGTACTATTGCATAACATCTAAGGACTGAATAGTCTAAATAAAAGACACTTAGCTCTTCTAGAGACTCATTTTAACGCTTCCTCCCAGCTAGCAATATTTGATCAAAACTATCCTCATGGTCCCTAGACAGCACGCCAGTAAAAAAGAGGGGGGTAGCCACACGAAAGTACTAACAAAAAAAGACAAAGACGGCCATTACACGATTCTGGTGGGATTATTACAGGGCCTAGCCCTCGCCGTCCCAAACGTCTACGCCCCCATGAACTTAGCTCTTCCTTTTTTGATAACTTGTTTGCCGTTCTATTAAAAAAGATAGCAAAAGGGAAAGGTGATTTTGAGAGGCGTTTGTAACTTGACCCCTGATACGCTGCTGAATAAGGCTTCCCGGGAAAGGAGGGACACAACAGAACTATAGAAAACATGACATCACTTCCCTTCATAGATGTTTGAGAAACCTAAAACTAGTGGACCCCTGGAGAGAGAAACACCCACAATTAAAAGATGACACAAACGACTCCACCCCACACAAGTCATATTCAAGAATAGACCTCTTATTCACAGAGGCTACCTTAATCCCTAAACTAACAAAAACCAAGATAAACAAAATCTCTTGGTCAGATCACGCATTTATAGAAGTTAAGATAGAGAACCTAAACTTCCAAACTAAACACCTCTCCTGGAGATTATATGAAGCACTATTAAAAATAACAGAGATTTTGACAGAGGTGGGAGCAGAAATAAATCACTATTTTCAACAGAACCACAACAACGTCACATCCCTAATAACACTATGAGAGGCCTACACAGCAGTAGTTCGAGGCAAACTAATTAGTATAGCATCCTACAGGAAAAGAATAAGGCTCAAGAGGATTAACAAATAAAAAAAAATACAGGAACTAGAGAACGAACATAAACAAACCCAGAATTAAACAACATTAAAAAAACTGACAAACCTAAGGCCAAGTCCATAGAAAGACAGGCCGCGCTGAGCCGTGCGGACGCTCCGCGCTGAGCCCTTGCATCCTCAATGAGGATGCCTTGAGAGGGGGCTCACGCGAGCGTCCGCAGGCGTGTGAGGCGCTGGAATTTTCAGCCGACAGCCAAGCTGTTTTTCAGCGCACTGTCGTCTGAAAACATCCAATCAGCGCGGAGCTGCGTCAACATCACAGCGTCGTGACGTCGGCGCCGTGACGTCGACGTCGGTGTGTCGCGGATGATTGGCCCAGCGACATCACTGCCCCGCCTCCCTCAGTCTCCCCCCGCCTCCGATCGCGCCCGCTGACTCGCCTGCATAGGCATGAAATCGCGCAGATTTCAGCAGGCGAGCCTCAGCGTCAGCGTGGCTCGGCTCGGCTCAACCCTCTATGGCCCCAGCCTAAGAGGAGAGCTAAATGTATGTCTAACATCAGAAGTAGAGAAGTCCCTAATGTGGACTAAGAGGACATTTTTTGAAAAAGCACATAAAACATATTCAATGTTGACAGCGAGATTAGGAAACAGCAAACCATATAATAAGATTAGCTCAATAAGGCAAAAAAACTGGCCAAAGAACCTCTAATCCTGATCTAATTGCCAAAGAATTCTACGACTACTACACACAATTATATGACGGGAAAAAAACAGGTATATCTAAACAAAAAACAGAAAATATACAAGTATCGAGATGCCTAGACTTAAGTTTCCGATGAAACTGGGCAATCCAGTGAAACGCGTAGAGTGCCAGAAAAAAACGCAGACCGCAGCTGTGTAGCACTGACGATCACGGTGCTGGTGCTTCCCTGAATCAGCATACGGTCATTGAGACAAGGAGGGGTGGATAGCCAATAGCAAGTGTTACCAGGAGGAGAGACGCACGAAAACCTGTGAACTCGAGCGGGGGGTGAACGCTGAACGCTGAAAATCCAAGACGGCATCTATTGCGGTCCTGATAACTACCTATGTGCCTGTTATTTTTTGACACCATGTGAGTGTGTAAATGCTTTTATATACCTTTCTGATAAATCGTTTATGAGTCTACGCTATTGGGGCTTTTATTTTTTATCCAAAAGGTTCCCACACATCCAGAGGTACTGGTCATTTGTTGCCACTGATGGAAATGCTTAAAGAACAGATAGATTGTGAGTACGCAGTCTATAGGTTACACTGAAGTTTATTGATTTATGTTGTACTATTTTGTGTTTCTACATTTTCTATTCACATATCTGCGGTCCCCACCGATTGGACTACACATTATCTACATAGCTTGTTAGATGGATAAAAAGAATATAATATTATTGTGATATGTTGAGTAGTAGACGCATGTGACGTAAGGGACGCCCACTGGTGGAGCATGGCAACCATTATTAGAAGCATCCACTAGTGGAGCATGGCAACCATTAATAGAAGCATCCACTGGCAGAGCATGGCAACCATTAATAGAAGCATCCACTGGCGGAGTATGGCAACCAGTATTAGAAGCGTCCACTGGCAGAGTATGGCAACCAGTATTAGAAGCGTCCACTGGCGCAGCATGGCAACCAGTATTAGAAGCGTCCACTGGTGGAGTATGGCAACCAGTATTAGAAGCATCCACTGGCGGAGCATGGCAGCCAGTATTAGAAGCATCCACTGGCGGAGCATGGCAGCCAGGATTAGAAGCGACCACTGGCAGAGCATGGCAGCCAGTATTAGAAGCATCTTCTTATATTAACAGCACCACAAACACAACCAGAATTCATTGTTGTGACTTGGATTATTTGTTAGTACAACTGCATATTTTGTATTACTTTGGATTGGGACTTTGTATTTATGGTAGACCAGACTTCTGTTCCATTTTACTTTTATTGATGTCAATTTCAGCAATTTTCATTACTTTCAGCAAGTGTGTCATGTTCTAGATCTCTATGCAATGGATAACTGCCAGCTATTTGTCTCTCTTTCTCACAGCAGAGTCTGTGACACCTAGTAGGTAAGCAATACCTGATCTGAAAGAGAAACAAACAGTCTGCTTCAGGCTGACAAAGGGAGGCTCGAACTCACATTGAGCTGAGAGCCTCAGGCGCGCACTTTATTTCAGAGCAACATTCACCCTGTTTATTATATATAATGTCATCTTTCGCACGCTAGGCAGGACCCAGCACCATAATAATACAAAGGGGTTTAGAAGATGCATACCAAGACTATTAACATGTGTAACCTAAATAGCAGCATAAGTAAGTATTCTGTCTTCATTAGAACTGACGCCATAATTATTATTATATATATATATATATCTATATTTATGTAGCGCTATCCAGGCACATAGCGCCTCCCAGCATTATCATAATAAATAAACACAATGTGGGGGAATCAACACGATTTGAGGATGACGGACAAAAGTATGGCCACGCCCCTGGAAAACCCCAGCCACGCCCCCCCACCCCCCGTCGCAAACTCTGCAGTCTTGTCCCAGACCGGGGTGAAGCGGTGTGCACGCGCCGCCCTCCCGCCAGGCGCGCGTGCTACAGTGCACACTGGAAACACGGCCTGCCAGGCTGGCGGCGCGTGCAGCCGAATCCCAGGTCTGCAGTGAGCTGCAGGGGGAAGGACAGGGGGGGATGGCGGGGGAGTGACGGAGGCGCAGCCATGACGCCACCCGGCAGAGTCGCCCTCATTGGATAAACCGCAGGGGGCGTGGCCTATCGCTCCATCGCCCTTGTCCATCTCAATTTTCGGGTCTGGAAGAAAAAAATCACCGCACAGCGCCGCGGACCCCGATTGAGAGGCGGCTCTTGTCCCCGCAGCTCCCACCATAGCGAGCGCAGCAGCAGCCAGTGGGGACCAAGCCCAAGGGAGTGTCCATGCTGGAGCACGTGAAATCTCATTTTCCACTCAAGACCCTTTGGTAAAATATCTGATCAATTTTAGATGATTATGTAAGTTAGATTCTTTGTTTGTCATCTTTTATTTTGATGAAACTGTCTGCATTTATTGTAACTGTATGTATGTGTCATAATCTTTTTCTGCAATCTAAGCACTGTATCTTCTTATATACTATATTAGTGAAAGCACTGTATGCCTGCCTGCTGGATGTCCGGTGTCCCTAGGGGAAATCTCATTGGTCCCTTGGGCCGCCCCCGCACACCTCTCATTGGCCTGAGGCGGAGTGACGGCCCAAAGGACACACAGGGACACAAACACACACACAGGGACACACACACAGGGACACACACACACACACACACACACACACACACACACACACACACACACACACACACACACACAGTAGGGGGGGGTGTACATTAGCAGCATGTATAACCGGGGGGGGGGGCCCTCCACACCCGCGCGCACCTCCTCCTCTCCCCGTGTCTCCCGCGCTTTCAAACCCCCCCCCCCCCCCCCCGGCGCCGCTACAGTCAGCGGAGGAGCGAGTGCCCGGGACACAGCGGAGGAGCGAGTGCCCGGGACACAGCGGGGGAGCGGCCACAACAAGCTGCCTCCCGCCTCAGTTCCACATGGGAGCGGCCGGACGGGTGAGTGAGCGGCCTTCACCCACCCCTCACCCCCCTACAAATCACCTCCCCTCCACCCCCCCCCACCCCCCGGCGCCGCTACAGTCAGCGGAGCGAGCGAGCGCCCGGGACACAGCGGGGGAGCGGCCACAACAAGCTGCCTCCCGCCTCAGATCCACGTGGGAGCGGCCGGACGGGTGAGGGAGCTGCCGGGCGGGTGAGTGAGCGGCCGGACGGGTGAGTGGGCGGCCGGACGGGTGAGGGAGTGGCCTTCACCTCCCCTCACCCCCCTTCACCTCCCCTCACCCCCCTTCACCTCCCCTCACCCCCCTTCACCTCCCCTCACCCCCCTTCACCTCCCCTCACCCCCCTTCACCTCCCCTCACCCCCCTTCACCTCACCTCCCCTCACCCACCCCTCACCTCCCCTCACTCCACTTCCCTTCCCCTCACCCACCCCTCACCTCCCCTCACTCCACTTCCCTTCCCTTCCACCTCCCTCCACCCCCGCTTCACCTCCCCTCCACCCCCCCTTCACCTCCCCTCCACCCCCCTTCACCCCCCCCCCACCTCCCCTTCACCCCCCCACCTCCCCTTCACGCCCCCACCTCCCCTTCACCCCCCCACCTCCCCTTCACCCCCCCACCCCCCCTCCACCCCCCCTTCACCTCCCCTTCACCTACCCTCCACCCCCCCTCCACCCCCCCCTTCACCTCCCCTCCACCCCCCCCTTCACCTCCCCTCCACCCCCCTCCTTCACCTCCCCTCCACCCCCCCCTCACCTCCCCTCCACCCCCCCCCTTCACCTCCCCTCCACCCCCCCTTCACCTCCCCTCCACCCCCCCCTTCACCTCCCCTCCACCCCCCCCCCTTCACCTCCCCTCCACCCCCCCCTTCACCTCCCCTCCACCCCCCCTTCACCTCCCCTCCACCCCCCCCTTCACCTCCCCTCCACCCCCCCCTTCACCTCCCCTCCAGCCCCCCCTTCACCTCCCCTCCACCCCCACCCTTCACCTCCCCTCCACCCCCACCTCCACCCCCCCTTCACCTTCCCTTCACTCCCCCCTTACAACCTCCCACCACCTCCTCACCACCTCCACCCCCCTTCCCACCTCCTCCACCCCCCTTCCCAACTCCCCACCACCTCCCCCCCCTTCCCACCACCTCCCACCCACCCCCCCCCTTCCCACCACCCCCCCCCCCCTTCCCACCAACTCCCCCCCACCCCCCCCCCCTTCCCACCACCTCCCCTTCCCCCCCACCCCCCTCCTTCCCACCACCTCCCCCCAACCCCCCCCCTTCCCACCACCTCCCCCCCCACCCCCCCCCCTTCCCTGAGGCGGAGTCACAGGCCAAAGGACACACAGGGACACAGACACACACACACACTAGTAGACACACACACACACACGTAGACACACACACACACACAGACGTAGACACACACACACGTATACACACACACACACGTATACACACACACACGTATACACAAACACACACACGTAGACACAAACACACACACGTAGACACACACACACATAGACACACACGTAGACACACACGTACACACACACACACACACACGTACACACACGCACGTAGACACACACGTACACGTAGACACACACACATGTACACGTAGACACACACACACACACACATGTACACGTAGACACGTACACACACACACACACATGTACACGTACACACACACACACATGTACACGTAGACACGTACACACACACACATGTACACGTATACTCACACACATGTACACGTACACACACACATGGAGACATACACACACACACATGGAGACATACACACACACACATGTACACATACACACACACACACACGTATACACTCACACACGTATACACACAGGTATACATACACATAATGTATACACACACATGTATACACACACACACATGTATACACACACACACATGTATACACACACACACACATGTATACACACACACACGTGTATACACACACACACACATGTGTATACACACACACACATGTGTATACACACACACACACATGTGTATACACACACACATGTGTGTACACACACACACATGTGTACACACACACACATGTGTACACACACACACGTGTACACACACACACATGTGTACACACACACACATGTGTACACACACACATGTGTATACACACACACATGTGTACACACACACACATGTGTACACACACACATGTGTACACACACACATGTATATACACACACATGTATATACACACACATGTATACACACACACACATGTATACACACACACACACACATGTATACACACACACACGTATACACACACACACACACACACACGTGTATACACACACATGTGTATACACACACAAACATGTGTACACACACACAAATGTACACACACACACACTTATACACACACACACATACAATGTATACACACAAACATGTATACACACACACAAACATGTATACACGTGTATACACACGTGTATACACACACACATTATATACATACACACAATGTATACACACACACATGTGTATACACACACGTGTATACACACACACACATGTGTATACACACGTGTATACACACACACGTGTATACACACACACGTGTATACACACACATGTATACACACACACATGTGTATACACACACATACGTGTATACACACACACGTGTATACACATACACACACACGTGTATACACATACACACACACGTGTATACACACACACGTACACATACACACACACACACATGTATACACACACACACATACAATGTATACACACAAACATGTATACACACACACACCCCAGCACCACCACATCAGCACACCGGTATCCCATGCCCCCCCAGCACACTGGCATTCTCGGCTCCCCACCATTCCCAGCCCCCATCAACACCATCAGCACCCACACATCGCCACCTTTGCACCTCCCCCATCGGCACACCCACATCCCAAACATCCCGGGCAACGCCGGGGCTCTCAGCTAGTTTTATATATATATAATACAGTGCTTAGATTGCAGAAAAAGCCACAGAACGGTATCGTCTATTTATCGTCTATTTATTTTTGATTATTGAAGCTCGGTTAACACGGTACAGATACCTCTACATGTCTGTGTATGTATATATGTATGTATATATATATATCTTTATTATCTTTGTCATAATCTTTTTCTGCAATCTAAGCACTGTATTTTATATATATATATATATATATATATATATATATATATATATATATATATATATATATATATGTATATAATACAGTGCTTAGATTGCAGAAAAAGATTATGACAAAGATAATAAAGATATATATATAATAATAATATATATAAACATACATACATACATACACAGACATGTAGCGGTATCTGTACCGTGTTAACCGAGCTTCAATAATCAATAATAAACAGACGATACCGTTCTGTGGCTAACGAAATGCTTTTATTTGTGCGAGCTTTCGAGATACACTGATCTCTTCTTCCGGCGATGTTACAATGAATGAAGCAAGAAAAAATTTGCTTGCTTTATTCATTGTAACATCGCCGGAAGAAGAGATCAGTGTATCTCGAAAGCTCGCACAAATAAAAGCATTTCGTTAGCCACAGAACGGTATCGTCTGTTTATTTTTGATTATATATATACATTTTATCTATATATTTATCTTTGTATCAAGGATCTGTTTTATATCCCGATAAATATTACATTATATTTGTGTTCTCGAAGAAACAGAATGATTCGAGTGATTAGGATGTGAGAGGAAATGATAAAGGTCATTTTCGCAAATATTTCTAAGAGTTGAGAATTGAGACATTAAAGCAGTGTGTATAGTATAATGTGGGGAATATAATGTCAGAGAATTATTGGTATTTTAGGTTAGGGCAGGGGTGCTCAACTCCAGGCCCCAAGCCCCCCTCCCCAAACAGGTCAGGTTTTCAGAATATCCCAGTTTCAGCCCAGGTGGCTTAATTGGCCCCTGCTTCTGCACAGGTGGCTCAATCAGGCTCTGCTTCAGCACAGGTGGCTGTGTTAATCAGAGGTTCAGTCAAAGGCTGAGCCAACTGTGCTGAAGCTGGAAAATTCTGAAACCCTGACCTGTTGGAGGGTCTTGGGGACTGGGGCTGAGCCCCCCTGGTTAGAGAAAGCATTAATCACAGCCAGCTGAGCTGTGTTCTTCAGAAGGTTAGTCTGGCTGCAAGCTGTCCAAATAAACAGCTCAGATATACTGAGATTGATAACTGACTGGTCTGATGGCCACAAGAAGATGTTAAGGGAGGATAACTATCCTGCTTACAGGCCATAAAAGGTTAATTTGCATTCCACCAAAAAACCTTCAGGTCTAATTGCTCTTAGGGGTGTAAACGGATGGGTAACGGAGACTTCAAGGTTTAAAAAAAACCCGTGTTTTCTTTTATTGAGAGTTAGGTTCTAGCTGCACATGGGTGAATTTGAACTGAAGAATATTTTGTAACACTTAAAGCTTCCTGACTCCCTCTCCCTGCTGTCGTTGTCTGACACGTATGTTCCCAGGTAGCCACGTATGTTGAAGTTTATTATTATTAATATTATTATCATTTATTTGTAAAGCGCCAACATATTCCGCAGCGCGGTACAATGGGGGCACAGAGATTTGACAATTACATACATAGAATGACATACAAGTGAGGAGGGTTATGTACAAACAGATACAGGAGCTAATGAGGGCCCTGATCCTGGGAGCTTACACTCTAGAGGGAATAAGGGGCAATGTTGAAAGGAAAGGTGAAGTGGCTGCTCATTGTGTGACGGAGTATACATCAGGATGGAGTATGGTCCAGCTGCACATCTGATCACATTGAGATTTGAGGGTGAGAACATTAGGGGGTGTTAGATAGTATGGAGATTGGTCCAGCCGCAGAGCTGATCCCATTGAGATTTGGGGGTGTAGATGTTAGGAGGTGTTAGATAGTGTAGCCTTTGTTTCTGCTGTACAGCTGGTGCAAATAGGGGTGGGGTGGATGTTAGGCTTATGCCATGTAGCAGCGGTGCGCAAACTGGGGGGATGGAATTTCTAGGGGTGGCGTGGTGGTTACAGAGGCCCCGCACTCTTCCCCACGGCATTTAAATGCCGGGGGAGGTGTGAGGCATCTTTAACTCCCTTACCAGCTCTCTGCTGTGTCTTCGGCAACGTGTCGCCATGGCAACGCGCGTCAAATGACGCGGTGGGGTCACGTGCCATGACGTCACATGACCCGCAGCGTCATTTGATGTCGAGTCCTTGGAGAGGAGGGGCGTGAACGCTGCGGCTGCCAGGCAGGGTGGCGCAGCTGAAGAACTTTGCGCACCCCTGCCATATAGGCTTCCTTTAAAAAGGCTGAGTTTTTAACCACACATTATATAAATTATGGTGAATGAAAAAAGTGACAATAACCATCCACCGTACAGTGTACAGCAAATGAAAATATCCCTTGTGAGCACATTCACGTCTCAGCCAGGTCTGCAACCCTGCTTTTCCCCATTATCTCTTAGCATAGAGTGCTTCCACTGCAGCCAGGGATCCTGGGAAATTACATGCAAATGAGCACACACTGCCACCTTTGACTTCATATCCATTTTAACATGGAACCCTTATAAGCCAGGGAGTTTTTAAAATGTCTGAAGGCTGGGGCTGGGGCATTTATCAACATTTTCCCCTGGCTTTAAAAGTGGAGGAAAAAATACACCAGATGTATCAAAGAAGAAATTCTCATTGCGTGGGGGGGTTTACCCCAATTTTGCTCTCTGTTTGCAGCCGGCAGATTTCTTGGTCTCGGCCACAGACCAAATGAAAAGTCTCCGAAAGCAACAACAGAAACTCTCCAGCCATGAATCATTGTACAGCTCAACCCCGTTATAACGCGATCCGCTACAACGCGAATCCGCTTATAACGCGATGTGAGGGTGGCTCCCAATTTTCGTATTTATGAATACTTTACAACACGATGATTGGTGTCTTAAATACTTTATTGTACATTGAATAAAATAGTACATTTCTAACGCGATCCGCTTACACCGCGATGTAATTCTTTGGACCCCAAACACAGCGTTAAAAGGGGGTTGAGCTGTATTGAGAAGCACATACTCGCAGTAATTGATGATCTGCCACCTCCCCAGGCCGTTCCCTTTTTAATATTAGACGATCGCTTCACCATGTATTTTTTTTTTAAGGCGAGCTTTCCAGACCCAATGTTCTTATGCTCGGGTCAAATGCGAAAACGCAAAACGGGGACATGTTACTTTTTAATAAAACAACACAGATTCATCACGGAATCAACATCGCAGATCACAGTCATCCTAATATTTGCATTTACAGGGGAACGCTCATTAAGCAGCTTCGTCTTAAACTTTTAAGTCCATTGGGAGCCAGCTGTCTCCGAATGAAAACGTAACGTCAGAGGAAGCATTGGTTGCCCGGCTCGGTTTCCTAGCTGCATTACTGCACATACTGACTTCCAGTTATCTTGATTTTCTGAAGGATCAGATGTCATCTTCGCCCTGTGGTGTGGCAGATCTTTAATAAAACATTGCAGAATCAAATCATAGCTAGCTGGGAAACAAAGCACGGGAGTATGCAGATTTAAAGATCTGAGGCGACGTAAACCAACTATCCTAAAATATTCATTTTGTTTTCAACAAACACTTAACTTTACATAAAAATACCGGATGGAAGCTCCACTGAGAATGGGAGGGGGGCGGGGGGATGGGGACACGAATAATGTTTCTCCGCTTACGCTGAAAATGGAAATATTTGCATCCAGGCACGGAGAAATGTAAGATTCACATTTAAGGGCAGCATCTGGTGGTGATTAAAGCAGCATTCCTGGAAACATTTCTCCCCACTTTGAATATGAACATGTTGGTGTGTGAAGAAAATGCGTTTTTTTTTCCGGGGCCGGGACTCTGTGTAGGTGACCCACCCCCCTCTCCCCTCCCCTTTTCCCCCTCCCCCCTCCGCAGCTCTGTAACTCCCAGCAAGGTCTGCACACACTAGGGCAGGGGTTCTCTCAACTCCTGTCCTCAAGACCCCCGCGACAGGTCAGGTTTTTAGGATATCCCTGCTTCAGCGCAAGTGGCTCAATCAGAGGCTGTCAAAGACTGAGCCTCTGATTGAGCCACTTGCGCTAAAGCAGGGACTGATTGAGACACCCTGTTCTGAAGCAGGGACTGATTGAGACACCTGGGCTGAAGCAGGGGCATCCTGAAAACCTGACCTGTTGGGGGTGTCTTGAGGACTGTAGTTGTTCTGTACCAAGCTCACTGTGGCAAGTGAGTAGGGGCAGGCAGCTCAACTCAATCCCATATACTAAGCAAGGGGAAGCTTCTTAAATCGATGAATTGTTTATTGGACACAACAATAAAAATAAAAAGGGGCTTAGATACTGGGGTAAACACCGTGGCAGGGGAGCAATGGAGGGGAAAGGGGGACTAGAATGGCAAATAGGACAGTGCAAGGTATAGGGATAGCTTTAGTATCAGGGATAGGTAAATTATAATCACTTTACCAGAGGAGATAAGTGAGGTGACTGCTCTAGATGGATGCTGGCCGAAAGAGAGAACATGCTAGCCTGGACAAGCAGGAAATAGTCAGGCTGTGCCAACTAACAGGGGGAGGAGGGGTCAGCCAAACTTACTGGGGGGAAAAGGGGCATTGCCAAGGCAACAGGCTGAGATGCCAAGGGAAATAATTACATTAGTAATAACATAACACTGATGAGTGATGGCTGCCTCAGAACTGGGAAATATACAGAGAGGTTCCAGGACAGTAGTTGAGAACCCCTGCATTAGGGGTTTCAGAGGATTATATGGTAATGGGAGTCTGCAGCTGTACTTATTTGTAAGGCTAAGGCCCCGCTGCCTTAGAGGCACTTGACCGCTGTATGCTGCCTCTCCTCCCCGGGAAGAAGACGAGCTACAGCAGCCGGAGCTTGCCGCAACCTCCCCAGCACGCGCAGCCGGATGAAACGGACACCGGAGCTCTTGACAGCTTCTATACACCCCCTTGCCCCCTCCTCCGCCCCCTCATTGGCTCCCTGCCACACCACGTGACGCGTCGCCGCTTGGGATCACGATCCTCGTGTATCCCCTGCTGGCTGACGCGTCACAGTGCGCAGCGAGCCTTGCAGCGAGGTGGGACTGGGGCCGGCTCGGAAGGAACTCGTGTCTGGTAAGTGACGCGCACGCGGCCGCGCCTGCCGTCAGAAGCAGCGGGACCCAGGCCTAAGGCATCATTCTTCTACATGGCTGGGGGTGTTTACTAATTAATTACCGAGCAGTGGTCAGCAGAATCTCATCTAACTGTGACTTGCACAAAATAAAGTAGTACTTTTACATTCAAATGCTTCTTTAATCCTTTACGTGCCAGTGGATTTGTGTTGCTTGAGTGTCACGGTCCCTCCTGCGCAGTGCGGTCATGTGACTCCGAAGGCCATTTTGAAGGAAACGGAAGCCTCCTTCTTCGTTTTCCTCGCTGGTTAGATTTCGTCTGGCTGTCAATGGGAATGCAGGATCTAAATTTACAGGCACAAACAGGGCCACCGGAAGGGGAGGGGAGAGCCGGGAAACACGGCTGCTTTGGGGGTACGCCCGATCAAACACAACTTCCATGATCGCCTGTCTGGGACCTCCTTTGCAGCTGCCGCTAACCCCTCTCCTCCCAACAATATGCCCACACACCTCCCCACTCAGCAACCCGGGGACTATGTAAGGTGACCATATTTGTCCCGGCAAAAACTGGAAAATATATGACTCATGCGCAGTCGATGCTCGTCAACTACGCATGCGCGAAAAGTGCTTGCCGACACGCATGCACGATTGGCGTTTGACGATCGCACTTGCACATGCGCGATTGGAGCTTGCTGGTCGCCCATGTGCATCAGAGACCGGAAAATGCAGATCACGCATGCACAGCCAGCGGAATAGAAAAACGGGGCAGCACCCCATAATGTCGGGACAGAGCCCTACAAAACGGTACAGTCCCAGCTAAACCGGGACATCTGGTCATCCTAACACAATGTCCTGGGCTCTGTACAAGCTATCGATGGCCCAGAGCACAAGTATCAGAGCTTAAACATAGATACTGTAATACAATCTAATATCGGAGAATACGCTCGCCCGGGTAATGTGACTTCTATTGGGTTTATCCATTGGAAGTAATTTCATCCGCACAGTGCAAGGACACAGTATATACTTATGCTGTCACACAGACAAGCCAGGCAGCACAGAGCAATCAAATCAACAAGCTTTCAAACCTTTCCCAACATCTAGTGATGTAGAAATCTTCATCAATTTCTTCATTATTAGAGCTGTGTTTAATGTCTCAAATACAACATTTTGGCTCAATACAAGTTATGCATGAAGCTGTGTGGATTAATTAAGATTATCATTAGCTGTTCTACATGATGTGCAGATGAACTTGCTTCTCCACACTGTTGCTGTAACATTCCTAAGTATGTGTTCAGAATGTTCAAGTGTCTTAATGATTTATGTGATTTACAACTAATGCAACTGACTTTAATTTGAAAACTTTTAAAGCACTAAAATATCCTTCCTGGGAGAAGGCTCAGTGAGTAAAGACACTGGCTGATAACAGTGACACAGAGTGTGAAGCAGGGGGACATGGTTCAATTCCCAGTGTTGACTCCTTGTGAACCTGGGCAATGCACTCTCTCCCTGTGTCTCAGGCACCACAAAATAGATTGTAAGCTCTACTGGGCAAGGACTGTGTCTGTAAAAATCCTATGTGTGTACTGTGCACTATATTGCAATTCTGAAGCGCTTTGAGTTTATTGGGAAAAATAGATTGGTTGTTTGATTCCAATGTGTATATGTGTATATGTGTATATGTGTATATGTGTATATGTGTATATGTGTATATGTGTATATGTGTATATGTGTATATGTGTATATGTGTATATGTGTATATGTGTATATGTGTATATTAGTGCAGTAGTCATAACTACCAACACATGCCATTTTATTATATTTGTATTGTTCACTGGCATATATTTGTGTTTACAGCAGCTTTTTAAACATTGGCACTCAGCATTTTATTATAACATATTGCATGTATTTTTATTAGTGTGAGTCAATCATCCATAATACTGTTGCATTCACTTTTGCCATTCACCTTTGCTATATCCATTTAATACAATCATTTGGTAATTAGTCTGATTTTACACCTGAGGAGCGCAGTCTATTCTTTGTTTGATATATATATATATATATATATATATATATATATATATATATATATATATATATATATATATATATATATATATATAATATATGTATGAAAACACAGAAAAAGAAACCTCTAAAGAGCACTCAGACCAATTATGCAAAATAATGATAGTAATTTATTAAATCAAAAAATAATGATGAAAAACAAAAACAGCTGACTGAAGACCTGCCGGACTAGACAAAAAGTAAATAAAATATGGACAGACCCAAGGAAAACTAAATTACCATATAAAACCAAAACATAATATGATCAGTACTTGAGATGATATGACCACTATGGGGACGAAGTACCCATAATAATCTACAACCGGCCGGTCATTAATACAGATACTGAGCAAAAAAAAACATAAAGGAAAATAAATAATAAACCTTTAAAGAAAATACATGGAATATGGTAAAAAATAATAATTAACAGGCATGCTATACCAGTGTGCAGGGCACTTAATAAAGAAGACCTATAGGCATGAAACTATACATATAGTGCATGACATCAAAGAAACCTTATTTGAAAGGTACTTCAGTGACCCAAACACAGATGTCAAAAAGATGGATAAATAGGAAGATACTCAGCTCCTATGATAATTTGACACTGCAGTCTCTGGTAAACAAAGCCACGATCCAAGAATAACTTCCAGGGGTAAACAACGAAAATATAAAGTCGAAATAGAGTGCTAGCAGGCAGGGCCAGCAGCGTGAAAGTCCCACCATGTGTATGTTATATATATATGTATGTAGCAGAGACCCCCCTGGCCTTCCTCACCTGCGCAGAGTAGCGGGTACCTCCGGCAAAACCATATCAGGCAGTTGCAGGGACTCCCGGCGACATCAATGCCAAGGCGATGCCATTTTGCGTGCGTTCGCGCATGCGCGGGAAGTCGTGCATTCGCAGTGTAGCCCCAGGAGTAGCGGCGGCCATGTTGCGACTGGCGCGGAGTTTGCGCAGGCGCGGTGCGTATGAGGAGTCACGGCAGCTATTACCTGTTGTGCAGGGCCCCCTAGATGTTGCGCATGTGCAGGAGAGTGGCGCGGCGGCCATTAGTCTAGCGCAGGCGCAGATAGAGAGAGGTAGGCGGCCATTAGAGAGGCGCCCATGCGGTCCTCATAGCGAAAAGCTCCAGAGTGGTCTACAACTCCCAGCAGCCTCTGGGGAGTGCCCTATGATCCCTGTCACATGCAGCCAGACAGCCACTAAGGCTGACAGATTCTCATGCTGCAATGAGGTACATTGTTGTGTGCAGACAGGAAGAGTTAGTTGGAGCTGGGATAAGGGAGGGGGTGGTAGTGTGTAGGGAGCAAGTGGCTTCTTACACTAGGCCAGGTTACCCCCTGGCCCCAGCTAGGCCCAACTCACCAGTAGATGTGTAGCTGCTGTGTAGGGAAGACCCTAAGGTAGGGACTTTGCCCTTTTAGCAGTAGTTTAGTCAGTGAGACAGACGCTACTGCGTGCTCTGACAAGGAGGGAGCTGTGTGACAAGTGTGTCTGGGATCAGACCTGCATCACTCAAGATAGAGACTATATATGTGGTGATATCATCTCGATTGGGAGAGGACGCCATTGCTGTGGATTCAGCGTTGGACGCAGATGGGTCCTTTTCCTGTTGTTGCTGTACCCGGGCGCAGGAGCCCGGACAGGTATTTCTACAAGTGCACCAACTGTACCCTACATACCGGTCTCCTACAGGCACTGATCACGCCTAGTAGGTGGGTTGCTGGACTATTGGAACACTTGGGTATAGGTGTAAGGGTATAGCCCAGTTAGGGGCAAGGTTAAAGCTGCCAGCTAGTGGCAGAGGGTGACACGGCTGTGTTGCTATTGTGTTGATGTGATGTGATGTTATTGTTTTGCCCATATAGTAAACAGTTACATATATATACTCCATTGTATGTGTTTCCTATTTGTGGGTCCTGTGTCAGGGGTCATTCTATACACCTGGAATCCCTGCACAGGTGGAGGCGCTGTAAGCATACGTTCCAGGATACACCCCAGGCTCCCATTGGCGGAGGTTCAGGCCTACTGTGAGCCTAACAGGTATTGCACCACACTGTAACATATGTAGATTTCCCCATATGGTCCCTATCTGCGATTGGGGGGGGGGGGGGGGAATACCCGTTACATATATATATATATATAAATATATATATATATATATGTATATATGTATGTATATATTTATTGCAATACTTAGAGAGTAACTGTTCTCATTAATTCACATTTAATCCATGTTCTTTTCTGAGATAATACAGATATCCCTTAGTACACAGGACTAGAAACAAACGTTCCGTGGAGTCAGCTGCGTATTTGTGTGAAAAAAAAAATCCGTCAGGTCTCAGGCGGCGTAAACTTTTCTGTCAAAGAAATGACGTGAAATGTACAAGACCCTTTGTTACATTTGGCGCAAGCAGAAAATGGAGCCATGCCTCAAAACAAACTCCTATTCACACTTTTTTTACAGTGAGAAAACTCCCGTTTTGAGATCTAGATGTTTAACAAAAATATTTTGCCAGTTTCAGGGTGTGTATATATAGTTTACAGGCATACCCCGCATTAACGTACGCACTGGGACCGGAGCATGTATGTAAAGTGAAAATGTACTTAAAGTGAAGCACTGCCTTATTCCCCACTTATCGATACATGTACTGTACTGCAATCGTTATATATGTGCATAACTGATGTAAATAACACATTTGTAACAGGCTCTATAGTCTCCCCGCTTGCGCACAGCTTCGGTACAGGCAGGGAGCCAGTATTGCTGTTCAGGACGTGCTGACAGGCGTGAGCTGCTGTTTGCCTACTGGGCGATATGTCCTTACTCGCGATTGTACTTAAAGTGAGTGTTCTTAAACCGGGGTATGCCTGTATATAGTTACCATGAAAACTGTATTCTGTATTGTGATACTGTAGGTATGTGAGGTCTTAATAACCCCAAAGCTGATTTAGGCTGCCTCTATACCAGACTAGGGGGGGCCTAATCTCGTAGCTCCAAGGTGTGACAATCCACTTTCGGATGGGATTGCCATGCTTTTCTATTCTGTAAGCCCTTCTCGCATGTCCAATCCGTGTCTAAATAGCTTGTTTAGAAGCGGTTTCACTCCGGTTCTGCCAGTCCAAACGGTTTGTCAACAAAGCTTCCATCTCGCAATGTTTTTTTAGGACAACTGCAATTCTCGTAGCTCGGTTCTGCAAACCGTTTTTTCTAAAAACGCACATTTTTTTTTCACGCCACCTTAAGGGGGGGTGATATTGGCATTACGAGTTCCATCCAGAGCCTGCAATATGGGTTTGGCTGAGAGAGCAAAACCCATAAATCAGACTGGGGAAGGAGTTAGCGCCACCTCAGGTCATTCCACTCCTACAGCACGTACAATCCAGGCGGTTTGGCTGTTAACCAGTGTGGTTTGTCACTTTTTCTAGAAGCGGTTTAGCAGATGCGATTTGCAATAGAGAAGAGTTTTTTTTTTGGGGGGGGGGTTGTCACATTTAATTTCGCTACTTCTGAACATGACGAACAGAGCGGTTTGACAATGACCACTTCGGAGCTTCGGGAATAAGTCCCTATGACTACCCCTCACATAGCGGATTTCACACACTCGCTCACCTGCTGGAAATCTGACCTGGAGCAAAGCTGTGCTATTAGTTTTCAGTACTCCTGATGTACCCCAAGTGAGGGTCATATACTGTCATATTTCCTGGGATTCAGAATGGAAGTCCCAGAGGATTCGAGCACAGCAAGACAATAATGTCTACATGTATAATGCTATCCCAGCAAAAATCCAACCACATATACAATACTTCACAGAAGAAGAATGCAAGGCGTAATCCTGTGAAATACAATCCAAAAATGCACAAAAGTGCGTCAGATATAAGAGTGAAAACTGATCGGAGGCTCGAGGGAGCAGCGAGGTCAGTTTCTGCATTTCCAGTCTCTTTTATATGTTTTCATTATTAACCCATACAACGCGGACCCGGGGAGAAGTGCGTGCTGTCTCTGTACATGCTTCCTACCAACCAATTAGATTGTAAGCTCTTCGGCGCAGGGACTCCTTTTCCAAAATCTTACTTTTGTGTCTGAAGCGCTTCTTCCCTTTATGTGTAATTTCTATTATTTGTTATTTTTATGATTGTCACGTGTATTACTGCTGTGAAGCGCTATGTACACTAATGGCGCTATATAAATACAGACATACATACATATTTGGACGGGCTTCCCTGATATTTCATGTTCACGGCCGAATGAGATATTCTATTCATCAACTAGTTTATTTCTGCTAGAAACAACACATTGGAAAATAGACAATGTTGCTCTCTTGGTCCACTGTGTATAAAAGTAGCTTTCCATTTCAGACACATGAAGACTTTGGCAGGATGACAAATTTGCCCTGACAGACCGAATGCCTTTTTGATGGAATAAATAAAATACTTAGTTATTCTCTTGCCACTTCTTTCTGTTGATGGAAGACATATCTCTGGTGTCCTCTTCGCGCCCTTTCTTTTCTCTCCGTTGGATCCATATCCAACCTGGCTCACCCCCGAAGCATCTGCAGCCACTGGAAAGTTTCAGGATCATTTTCGAGCGCTTTGATAGCTTTGTCACAGACTGAAATTCAACTCCGTGGAAACCAGGCTCACAAACACGCCATTAAAACCTTGATCGATCAAGCTTTTCCCAGAGTGTGTGTTATATTTTAATATGGTAGCATTCGGACACGAGTAATAAACAAGGTGCAGAAGTTCCGTGACTGAGATTTCTCTGCATCATTTTGCATCACATTGAATTAAACTTACTCTAAATGCAGTAAATACCAGGAATGGCTTAACGTGTGTGTCAAACACAACACACCTGTTTATCCGTTTTCTATAGCCATGTTGATATCTGGAGGGGGGGAGGTCGCCACTGAACAAATGCAACAAAAAAAGACACGCTTGCTCTCATTCATGCCTCACTGCCATCTCCTCCCATGCAAATGGTGTCAACCTTTTTCATTTAATAGTGACTACCCTTAAAACTCGCCCCACAAATCAAGCAACCCAATAGCCTGCACTCATGGCTATTGTCCCACACCCAGTCACTCCTACCACCCATTGTGACCAAGCACTGCCATCTACAGCACTTATTCCCTCACCTGTTGTCTCTGTAAGTTCCCCTCAAACCTTAGATTGTGAGCTCTTCGGGGCAGGGATTTCCTTTCCTTTAGTCTGATTTTGCTGCACTTATTGTATTATTATAATTCCCTGTACTGTATTCTTTGTGAAGCGCTGAGTACACTTTTGGCGCTATATAAATAAAGACATACAATACAATACAAAAACAGGCTTTTCCAAGATAGAGGTATTGATGTCTAATTATGTTTTATTTTCTGACTGTCTCCTCCCCATCCCCGTCCCACCATGCAGACATTTTACCTTTGTGTTTCAACATTGCACCTTATTCCCTCTAGAGTGTAAGCTCTCGGGAGCAGGGCCCTAATTACCTCTTTATATTTGTTTATCTTTATTTGTATGTCCTTCTGTTTATGTTATTTACATCTCTCTGTACACCATTGTACCACACTGAGGAATATGTTGGTGCTTAAAAATGTAGCAGGGTATTCCTCCTGGCCACTGGGGACGCTTACACAGCTCTTCAGGCTGACTCTGAAGAGGCAGGGATGGAATAAAAGAAACTCTAGCAGGGAACGAAACATTGTGTCTGTGACATGGAGTCAGAGCTGCCAGAGCACGAGGTGCTAGGACTGTCCTTGGAACTAGTAAGGCCTGGGACATAGTGCCTAAAACAGTGCGGAGGCGTGCTGAGGCTCAGGGAAAGTGGTGCTTTCCCTGGCCTTAAACAGCGCGCCATCTGTGGGCGTGTCGGGGGCGGGCCAGTGATGTCACGAAGCTGGTTTGCCCTCATTGGGCGAACCGCTCACATGACCGGCCCTGCGCTCCGGCGAGCGCCAAATCTGAAGACTCGGTGAGACACAAGCTTCCGCAAGCATGCGCGATCCCCTGCTAAAGCTGCTCTCATTGCGGCTGCAGGGGCTCAGTACCAAGCAGCAGCGCGCCTCAGCACGAGTCAGCACATAAGCGCTGACCATGCCCGAGGCCTAAGGCAGCCTGGACTAGGCCAGACTTTGCCCCCTAGGCCCCAGGCAGTCCCCTCACTGTAGATAAGTGTGTGAGGGATCGCCAACAGCATAGGGATCACCCCTTATCACGCCCGATACCTCAGCGGAGCAGGAATCAGACTGTGCGTGAGTTACTCCGGCTGGAGGCAGTACCGTGTGGCGGCCCGGACGTGTGGCGTGAGGGGCTCGGTATCGGAGACCCCGCGGGGTGGGACCTGACCACCTCCATCTTGGAAGCATCTCCTGGTTAGACCGTACCAGAAAGGTAGAGTGCACCAACGATACACAAGGTTAGTGCTGCCCTCACATTTAGACTTGGGACAAGGGAGGCTCTGATGGACAAAGGGTTACTGGGGTACTCTAAGTATTGGGGGGCTAGCAACCCCAGGACTATTACTGCACTTATTGTTATTGTGTTTGCATTGCTGTGATGCATTTTGGTTTCTTTTGCTATACTGTGGGATCACAGTAAAGACGTATTGCATAACCTGTGTGAGTGTGATTTCTGGGGTATACCGGGATACAATGGGATCCTCACGAGTGGAGGCGCTGCACCCATTCACCCCAGGCTCCCTACATGCGGAGGCTTAGTCCCCTGTAAACAAACAGGTAGCACCGTAGCGCATAACGCCTGAAGTTTCCCTTAGGGGTAGGAAAGGGGTGTTACACAAACGGTAATAATAACAGTAACTCTTTCTATTGACTGCCCTAGAATCTCTTGCCTGGGCAGCTGCTAAATTGTAGCAAGAGCACCTTCCAAACACTTCTCTTAGGCCAGGTCCCCAGTGGCCGCAGCGGCGCGCACAAGGCACTGCCCTCTATGGGGCAGTCCCCAGTCAGCATGCGTGCATGTGCGCACAAGACATAGCCACTCTATGGAGCAGGCCCCAGTCGGAGTGTGTGCATGTGCGCACAAGGCATAGCCACTCTATGGAGCAGGCCCCAGTCGGCGTGTGTGCGAGCACAAGGCATAGCCACTATATGGAGCAGGCCCCAGTCAGTGTGTGTGCGTGCGAGCACAAGGCATAGCCACTCTATGGGGCAGGCCCCAGTCGGTATGTGCGTGCGAGCACAAGGCATAGCCACTCTATGGGGCAGGCCCCAGTCGGCGTGTGTGCGAGCACAAGGCATAGCCACTCTATGGGGCAGGCCCCAGTCGGTATGTGCGTGCGAGCACAAGGCATAGCCACTCTATGGGGCAGGCCCCAGTCGGCGTGTGTGCGAGCACAAGGCATAGCCACTCTATGGGGCAGGCCCCAGTCGGCGTGTATGCGATACAAGATTTTTGTCTTTTGGCTCGGCGGCTGAGCATTGGCCACGTCACAGCAGCGGTCCAGCCAAAGAGGGTGAACCAGCCACTTGACGTCATGGCCGCCCCTCCCCGTCGGATCCCCTCCCCTCATGCTCTGCTCTGAAAGCACAGCTGCAGACTACAGGTCGCGGCTGAATTTGGTGCACGCGCCACCAGGCGCACCGGCTCGTGCAACCCTGACCGCTGGGACCGTGAGCCTTCGTGTCAATGTAACAACCCAATGTAAATGTGTACTCTGACAAAGTAAACTTCTGTACACGTTACTGACAGTGGGTAACAAGGATGTCCCCGTGACTTCCCATTGCTCGGGCAAAGCCTGGTTTTGCTGCACATGCCTTTTATCTTTATTCAGTACTTTATCTCAGAGAAACACTTAGGCGACTCTATTCATCTTTTTCCCAAAACTGCTATTTAAATACTCATGATCAGTGCATCTTTAGAATCGATACAGCACTATACAGCACGATACGGCGATAGAATCATGAATTATGAGAGTTTGGGGAAATCCACTATATTTATATAATATATTTATATATTTTTTTTAATTAGAATGTTTGCAAATGTGAAAAAAATATATTTTCACAAATTTGACCCAAACTCACATGTGTGTTATTTGGGCGCGGGTCGGTGGTAACAGAATAATTCTGCAACACTATATATTAAGAAAAAAGTATTTGGTATAAAATGGTATAGCGTCAAAATGGTCGCACTCTCATAAAATTAGTGCCTTAGAACAGGGGGGCGCAAATTTTTTTCCCTGCCGGCGGTCCCCCTCACCTCCACGCCTCCCCTCACCCCCGCTCCGGCGTCATAACGTCACGTTGCCATAACGACGCGTGTGAGAAGATGCCGGAGCCAAGGAAAGTTAGGTTCACAGAGGCCCTGCAGCTCCCCCGGCACTTAATGCCAGTCTTCAAGCCCCCCCCCCCCCCCCACCCCAACAGGTCAGGTTTTCAGGATATCCCAGCTTCAGCACAGGTGGCTCCATCTGAGGCTCAGTCAAAGACTGATTGAGCCACCTGTGCTGAAGCAGGGATCTCCTTTAAACCTGACATGTTGAGGGGGGGGGGGGCTTGAAGACTGGAGTTGAGCTCTCCTGCTTTAGAAGACTTGTGTCGTGAAAAGTAAACTGGAACTTGAGATAACATTAAAGATGGCCACCGACACGCCACAAAATACCAGCACTGACCACACTAGTAGTACAAAGGAAATAAAATGTTTGTGAATCAATAAAACACCAGATATCCCGACGTTTCGGTCCCCTGGGAGACCTTCCTCAGTGGTGCATACGTATACACACATGCATCGAATACGGATATCATTTGTACGAAGCGTAAAAAACACGAATATACAGTAGTTTTCAGCAAAAGTGCGAGCTTTCACACTGGGGTTTTTTCTTTGTGCCTAAACATTGGAATTAATATTTGAGGGTTCGGAAATATTTCCCACATTCACTGAATATTTGCATACAACCGCCTGCGGCTCTAGCATTAACCCTTTAACTAAAGCAGTGTGTATACCCTGCACACGCTGTTCAGAGGCTACATTTGCAGAGACATTACATGTATCCTGAATTATTTAAGGAACGTCACACCGGTGTGGAAGGTGTTACATGGCCGAGCGCTTTCGCTGTGTTACAGCCCCCCTACGTCCACAGCTCGGGCTCATTTCAGCTCTGCAGATGTCAGTGATGAACACCGTGGAGGCTGCTCCATCCGCTTGAAAATTAATCATTCTGTTTCTATGTCTGCTAATGTTTATATACCGGGAGAACACCATCCACTCACAAAAGATTAATAGTAAATCTTTGCACAGGATGTTTAATGTCTTCATAGATCAATATACAGCTGGGAGGCTTTTATAAAGCAATTGCAACACACACACAAAAAAAGAAAGGGCCCCAGAAAATTACCTCCACATATAACGGAGAGAAAGGAGGGAATACCTCTTTATCTGAGTGGTCTTCTCTGGAGAGCGCCTGTGTGCGGATATAATGCAGCAGAGTGCTACAAATCACACAATATACTGTGCAATGGACAGAGCTGCATTCTCTCCTGGAACATATAGTGATCGTATGATGTTTACCTGCCTACACACACACACACATACACTGCGCAACTTTTTCTTCAATCTGAGAGCGCTATTACTCGTAGGATTCTCTTTGTTTATATAATTTACTGTTTCATTGGCACTTTACTCAGAACAAACAATTCCCAACACTCACAGTATTGAATAATGCATAATGTATCTGGTTATATAAAAAAAAAAAATATGTGTATTCATGAGACTTGTTTGGCTTTTGTCAGAAAGAACTGGGAAATATTGTGATGGAACGATTTTAATTTCTGCCACATTGTTTTTAAAGCATGTTCATAACTGGGAATTGAGGGTCCTTAGAATTACTGCGGATGTGACGTCTCTTTAAGGAAAGATAAAAAGACCGGTTTTCTTTATTTTGTCAGGTGCAATGACAAGCGAGCTGTAAAAAATAATAATTTCTAAAGCGGTACTCCTTAACCCATTCATGGCCAGAGGGGCCTGCAAAACCTGGTGTTACAGTCTCTCTGAAGGGGAAAAATTATTTTCTGTGACGCTACATTTATTGTTTTTAAATTAAACATTAAAAAAATTATTAAACATTAAAAAAATTTTTTTTCAATCAACCTCTTTATCATAGCAGTAATTTGTAGAGATGTGCAAACTGATCCAAATCACTTTCCCAGATTTTCTTAGACCAAATCCAATTACCCCATTAAAAATCCGCCTGTGGATTGGGTACTAAAAACATCAGAGCGGATTAATCAAACCCACCATTGGATACAATCCGTAGGGAGGGAGAGAGGGAGCTAGTAGCCAGTTACAGTGATGCACTGCTAGCCATCAGCTGGTTTTGCTCACACTACTAGAGCTGCTGTCTTGAAAAAGTGGTTGTGGGTTCTATTAGGGTTGCAAGGTGTCCAGTATTGAACCGGACTGTCCTGTATTTGGACACTCTGTCCAGTATAAAATTAGAGGTAATACTGGACATGTATGTGTATACCAGTATTACCTATCTGGATATAGTGACATGACCGGCTTGGGGGGCCTCGGGATTTGCCCCAGCAGGGAGAGAGCAGGGCTGATGCTTTGGGTCTGGGAATCTACCTTCATCCTGATCGGTTGCTGCTGGGTAATGCAGCCAATCAGGAGAAGGTGTCAAAATCCTGGGGGTGGGGCTAAGGAGAGGAGGAAACAGAATGGAGAGGTGAGAGGGGTGTGTGTGTGTTTGTCTCAAGCGTGTTACACCATTGTGTCCAGTATTTTTTGCAGAAGCCACCTGGCAACCCTAGTTCTAGTCCTGTTGGGTCTGGCACCATTCCAATCATTAGGTGCCTTAGGCTTATCAACTCTATATAGTTTGGTATAGAAATCCTTTTAGGAAGTGTAGGATGGGACTCATTTAAATATAGGTGTGCTCTTTCTTCAGCATAGGCATGTCTGCCTAATTTGTTTCAGAATATATATATATATATATATATATATATATATATATGTGTGTGTGTGTGTGTGTGTGTGTGTGTGTGTATAGTGCAGAATAAATGAGTTCTTCAGTATTAGGTGATACCCTTTTTATTGGACTAACAATTTATGTCATAAATTGTTAGTCCAATAAAAAGGGTATCACCTAATACTGAAGAACTCATTTATTCTGCACTATCGCAACTGGACTAACACGGCTATTTTCTGCTTTATATATACATATATAAAGCAGAAAATAGCCGTGTTAGTCCAGTTGCGATAGTGCAGAATAAATGAGTTCTTCAGTATTAGGTGATACCCTTTTTATCTATATATATATATATATATATAATATATATATATATATATATATATATATATATATATATATATATATATATATATATATATATATATATATATATATATATATATATATATACAGTGGTCGACAAATCACCAAAAAATCTACTCGCCGAACAAAAAAATATACTCGCCACCTAGTACCAAACGTGTGCTACTTGGGCCAATAGGATCTCGCCACGATGTTAAATCCACTCGCCCGGGGCGTGCAAATGTATAGGTTTGTCTAACACTGTATATATATATACATAATGTAACTAAGTGTGTGTGTGTATATATATGTGTATATATATACACCACCCTGAGGAAGATCCCCCTGTGGGATCGAAACGTTGGAGTTATGTGCTGTATTTAATACATTCATTTTCATTCACCTGAGTGCTGTCTCCTTTTTGCTGCTATGCGGTAATGTATACTTTTTTATATATATATATATATATATATATATATATATATGCAAATATAGCTGTACGCTCATCTGCATGTCTTAGGCAGGTCTGCAACCCCGCCTTTCCCCATTATCACCCAGCATACAGCACTTCCACTGCAGCAAGGGATTCTGGGAAATGACATGCAAATGAGCACACAGTGTCACTTTTTGCCTCAATAACCATTTTTAACATGGTTCCCTATAGGCTTAAGCTTGCTGCATGGTCACAGCTTTGAGCACAGCCAGGGTTAAGGTGCATACCCAGAAAACCACCCACAGACAGCTGTTTCGACCTTGATGGGTCTCATCAGTGTGGGGTTGATTTTACTGGGAATGCAAGAGAGGCTTATGGGATAGGCCAAACCATAATACTGAGTTAAGTTATGGTGAGTAAAAAAAGTGACAAAAACCCTCCACAGGAAAGCAAATATGCAAATATAGCTGTACGCTCATCTGCATGTCTTAGGCAGGTCTGCAACCCCGCCTTTCCCCATTATCACCCAGCATACAGCACTTCCACTGCAGCAAGGGATTCTGGGAAATGACATGCAAATGAGCACACAGTGTCACTTTTTGCCTCAATAACCATTTTTAACATGGTTCCCTATAGGCTTAAGCTTGCTGCATGGTCACAGCTTTGAGCACAGCCAGGGTTAAGGTGCATACCCAGAAAACCACCCACAGACAGCTGTTTCGACCTTGATGGGTCTCATCAGTGTGGGGTTGATTTTACTGGGAATGCAAGAGAGGCTTATGGGATAGGCTTATGGGATATATATATATATATATATATATATATATATATATATATATACATACATACATACATACATACATACATACATACATACATACACACACACACACACACACCTGGAGAAACTACTGAATTGAAAGTTCCTCTCCCGCCTTTTTGAGACTGATTCGCAGAAATACACAACTCAAAGGAACTGTGAAACCTGCAGAAAAATGTGTATCATTTGGTCTTATGTCGGAAAACACAAGGGATTCATGCATCGCACTGCAAAGTAACGAGTTCCGACCCCCGTGGCAGGGTAGGAGTTAAGAAAGCTGTCACTGGTCTAAAATCATATCAGACTTTCCATAGGTTTACTTAGCCCAGGGGCAGCCAGCTGCATTCCTGAAGGGCCACCAACAGGTTAGGTTTTAAGGATATCCCAGCTTCAGCACAGGTGGCTCAGTCAACGACCGAACCACTGATTGTGCCTCCTGTGCTGAAGCACGGATATCCTTAAAACCTGATCTGTTGGTGGGCATTGCGGACTGGAGTTGGCCATCGTGGATTTAGCCCAAAAGCATATTTGTGTTGGAATCATCCTGCCCCTACTAATGTCTAAGGTTACCAGTGGTCTGGATTTCAACCGGACAGGCCGGTAATTTTTGTCTGTCCAGTTTAAAATTGGAGGTAATACCGGGCACGTATGTGTCCGGTATTACCATTGTTGCGGCGGAGGCAGTGGCAACACAAGCGCGGGTGGCGGAGGCAATGGAATGCAAACGTGAGAGCGGCAGTGGCAACGCAAGCGCGGGTGGCGGAGGCAATGGAATGCAAACGTGAGAGCGGCAGTGGCAACGCAAGCGCGAGGGTGGCGGTCGCGGCAAGCACCAGTGGCTAGTGCTGAGAGGGCGGGCCACGGACGGTGGCTGGGCGCAGCAAGAAGGGGCTCGTGTGCTGTCCCTGAGTGGCGGAGAAGACAGCCAACCATAGGACAGCGAAAGCGGAGCCCACAACCTAGTGGCCCAGAGACATGTTCCGGTGCTGTCTGCGTCCTGCCAGGAGATAAGGTAAGGACAATATACAATGTGGGGGGGAGGTGGGTTATATTTTTTATATATATTGGGGAGGTGGGCGTATAGTTTATATGTATTGGGGGACGGGGGGGTATCTTTTATATGTACTGGGGAGGTGGGGGTATATTTTATATGTATTGGGAGGTGGGGGTATATTTTATATGTATTGGGGAGGTGGGGGGTATATTTTATATGTATTGAGGAGGTGGGGTATATTTTATATGTATTGGGAGGTGGGATATATTTTATATGTATTGGGAGGTGGGGTATATTTATATGTATTCAGGGGGTGTGGGGTATGTTTTATATGTATTCGGGGGGTGTGGGGTATGTTTTATATGTATTCGGCGGGCGTGGGCGTATGTTTTATATGTATTGGGGGACCGCATCTTTTACCATTGTGTCCAGTATTTTTGGACAAGCCACCTGGCAACCCTAGTAATGTCCAATGTCATGAAATTGGGGAGAGGTGAGAATATTCCAGGAATGTGAGAGCTTTTAAGTCGGTCTTCTCACCCTTTAATATCTGCCTGAAATGTTATCTTGTACAGCACAATATGCCAGGTGTAAGTACAAAAATACGAAGAGTCATTCAGCCAAGCAAATCAATTGGTGACAAGAGTCCACCCATGTCTAAGAAAAATTCTGAAGAAGACACATATGAGGCCATGAGAGCTACAGTGTATCAGAGAGAGAGAGAGAGAGAGAGAGAGAGAGAGAGAGAGAGAGAGAGAGAGAGAGAGAGAGAGAGAGAGAGAGAGAGAGAGAGAGAGAGAGAGAGAGAGAGAGAGATTTCTCAAGACTGTCTTGAGAAAGGCAAATATGTTATTATTCTTGCATAATGTATGAATTCTGAAAAAACAGAACCCTTCCATGACTAGCCTAGTTTTGTGTAAAGAAAAATTACATTCCAACATGTAGATGTGTTAGGTATTTTTGGCACAGAAAGACAGTTACAGTATGATATATTGGGTGATACCCATGACTCACTGACCTCTGTTGTATATTATTCATCTTTATCTTCCCCTCACTATATTTCATTTCCTTGGTTCCCCTCACACCTTCCATGACAACCCTTTCATTTTCATGTTGCAGATCTTCAACATCACTCATAGGTCTGAGGTCCGTCCATATGGCGCATTTGGAGTTCTCCATACGTACCCCCCATTTACTCCTGATGCAAGCCTGAATTAGCATGTTGAGTGCCAAATCGGGGTCATCAAAGCAAACTCTGATTTTAAATAATGGTGAATGCATGCGTTCTGATGCCAAATACTAAACGGGTCTTCATTAAATACACAATCTACAATTCGGCCTCAGTTGAAATATTGCTCAAGATATTTATAATCTCTCCCTGGTTTTCGAAGCCGAAAGTAATGCAGAAACATGTATGTATATCTTTATTTATATAGGGTCATCCACGTACATAGCACTTTACAGCAGTAATACAAAACAATAGGCCACATAATGGGAATTAGAGCTTCATAGATATAAGTAGACAATAGGAAACGTTGCAGATCCGAAGAGCTTACAATCTAAGTAGTAAGTAGGGAGAACTTGCAGGGACAGTAGGAGGGTGTTCTGGTAAGTACGTCTGCAAGGGGCCATCAACGGACTCCATGCCACCATAAAAAATATAACCTTGCTCAGGGCGTGGTGTCAGCAATGCATCAAAGGGTTAAAAATAACTGCATGAAGTAATACGTTCCACAAATTGCAAAGCGCCGCCCCAAAAATGTGGGATCCAAGATTATAGTGTTAAAAAAAAAAAAAGTTCAAGACAACAAGTCTCGAGATTTATAAAAAGCTTATTGGTTTGGGAAAGAGGACCCAAATAAAAAGGCACGGAGCACTATTCAGGCGTTCTTTATCATCACTCGGATTTGTCTTTTATTGTCAGTGACATCTGTGATGCTGTTTAAAAAAAAATCCCCGCCTGCCTTTGTAACTTGATGGCATTTTGTTGCTGATTGCCATTAGAACTGGAAATTCAAATACACAGAGATTTATTCCAGCGTGTTGTCCCCATTCTGTATACCTTTGGAATAATGGGAGTGCTTTCTTCTCCAGACATGTTATTATGTGACTGCGGGTGAGGCCACCGACCAGCCAGTGTAATAACAACAGTATGTACCCAAGTGCCTCTCACAGTGGATGAGATGGGAGTTTTAAGGGTGTTTTTATGGGTCAAAGTTTCCCTGTTACAAAAACTAAAAACTGCAGCACTGGGGGGGAAAATCGGCATTACATTTGTGAAGGGAAAAAAGTCTCAACGTTTTTAACAGGATAATAGAAATAGCAGACTTTAGTGTTCCAACTCCTAAGACACACCAGGACACAACACACACCAGGACACAACACACACCAGGACACAACACACATCAGGACACAACACACACCAGGACACAACACACACCAGGACGTAACACACACCAGGACACAACACACATCAGGACGCAACACACATCAGGACGCAACACACATCAGAACTTCAGGTTACCATGCAGAATATCATAGATTTTCCATTAGATTTAATGGCATTAATAACGCAGAATATCACAGAATATTCTGCCTTTGCTATAGTACAGTACATCTGTATCTCCTTTTATAGATATGATGCTGTATCCTTTTAAAGTGCATTGTGTATATATATATATACACACACACATACACACTAACTATATATATATATATGTATATGTCATAGTTAGAGAAAAAGACGTGAATCTGGGCAGTACGGGTTTCTAATAATCTAATTTACTGTGCCAAAGTTGCGACGTTTCGGCCGTTGCAACAGCCGAAACATCACATCTTTGGCACAATAAATTAGACTAAATTAGCGCCCTGATTCACTTATTTTTTCTCTGCAGTTACAGGATCACTTTATTTGACATATTATTACAAATATTTTATATTTACTTTATTTAATATTATTTATTTATGGTGTGCAGCATATAAACCTTGCTACAGTAAAAGTGATACTCTCTGACGAAGAGCTGAAAGAGGCGTGAAACGCGTTAGAGTTGCTTACTACATCTTGCCATGTTGTCACTCATTCATTAAACTGCTTTTAACTTAGGTCCAGTATTGTAGCCCCTCAATTTTTGCAACTGTGCTCCGTTTTCTCCATACTCCTGGACTCTGTGCATTTACTCTTACAGCGCGAGGACCGCACGAGGAAACCGCCGGCATCAGATTGTGAGTACATCTAATCTCCTCGCCACATTATAGTTCATGCGCAGTGGGAGGAATCTTTCTGGACTATATGCAAATAGCTCTAGTGTGGAGGTCCACTTAGGAAGAGAATAGAACAGTGCTGTTTAACAGTCACGGTCTGTACTATCAACCAAGAACATTATATGTAAACCTTTCCCTCATTTTGAGCATTATACTTTCAAGAATAGCCAGACTCCAAGATGCCTTGAATGCCTTATTCTCTGAAGCAAGTTTATATCTATCACCAGTAAATAGACTGTTATTTTGTGCTTAGAACTTGTTAGCGCTTCATTCTCTCCTTTCCTTCCCCCCAATTAATTCACTTTTTTCCTACTTCCTCCCCCTTCTCCCCTTCTTTTCCTCTATCTCTTCTCTCAATCTATCCTCTTCTATCTATAATTAAAAAAAAGGGGGGGGGTTGTATTAATCGAGTGTTAAGTATTTAAGGTTATACATTCACTACAATAGTAGTGAAAAACATTTCTGTTATATATATTTTGTTTAATAATTTTAGTTTATATATTTTTTTTATCACTATATATTCTGAAATAATAGAAATATATATGTTAATGATACCCTTTTAAATAAAATGATGAAAAAAAAGAAACTTGGAAGCGTTGATCATTGAAACTTATTTTTTTTTTTTGCCTAGTTATGTTACAGAAAGTCATAGTTAGACAGTTGCAGAGTCATATCACAGATGTTTTATTTACAGCATTTCTCTTGAACTTGTGCTATATCTGCTAATAATAAAAGCAAGAACTGAATGTCTTGCCAGTGGCCTCCTATAGTGTGAATATGTCACCTTATACTGATGACCTGAAAAAAGTGAAATGACGTTTCTTGGAGCATGGCGGTGTCATCGGAATGAGCTCTATCATCCGAAGCCATGTGGGAAAAGTAACACGTTTTTAGCAAGAAATAGAAAACATTTTAAAAAAAATAAACACCCTCAAACTTCCCTAGTAGGTTGGAAAAAGAACAAAAAAATTGTTTACAAAAATGTTTTTTTAGGGACTCCATACAGTACATATACGGTTCATAGAGGAAAGAGTTAATAAAAAACGTTGTTCTTTTTAACTGCATGCCTAGGTCCAGGAATATTTTCCAGCTGATCCAATGTCCTCAGAACCATGGAAAGAATCGATGTACACATTAGACCCTTCTAAAAATCAATATAGCTGAAATCTTCCCATGCAAAAGGAAGACAGATTAACACGTTGAACATTACATATTCAAAAGGGGCCTTCCATTAACTTTTAAGATCTTAAAGGTTTATTCCGCTGCAGGGCTGCCAACAGAATTCCCGGAACCCAGGACTAGAGTTTTGTGTCGGCGGTCTTACGAGCCCCCCCCCCCCTATTTACCCCTGACAAGCCATCTCTTCTATTCCCCCCCTGCCCCCCCCCCCTTTCCCATGTATTTCTCTCCCCCATCTCACTCTTACCCCGTCTTCCTAACTCACTCTCAACACCCCTCACCCCTCTCTTACACCCTTCGCTCCTCACTCTCTCCCCCTCCATCAATTACCGCCCTCTCAGTCAATCCCTCTCCCTCAATCCCCCCCTCCTCACACTCATTCCCTCCCCCATCACACACACACAGTCCCCCCACAATAATTACCCACACACAAAATACATACAACCCAATCCAAATACATACAAAGCACCCCACCTCTCAAAGTATTTTCTGCTGTTTTCCTAGCATTTATCTCCTAACAGAGGAGTTGTCCTCTAAGAAATAAAATGTAGATAACATTTATAAAAAAATGGTATAAATTTTGCATAAATTAGCAACATTTACATTTGGTTTTATTCAGGCCATCCCTACTTATTTTCCTTTGAACTCTGGAATTCTGCAACTACAGCTAACAATAATTTGAATAGTTTTTAGGAAAATTGTTGTATTACATCAAAACTCATCTTCAGTGTTAATTATCTCAATATTTAAATGAAGATATTGCAGTCTCATTACTGTCAGCTGTGTGTTTTTAAGCGATGCTAAATGTCTATCCCTTGCAAATGGAAAGAGAGATTTCTCTTTGAGACTAATATGTATTCGCCTGTTTTTGGTTGGGAAGCTTTACATTCAGATGGGACATTTTAAATATGTATTTTATGGAAGGTCATTACAGGTGCAGAAATCTCTCCCTCGTCTTACTAAATGTATAGAAATCTCAAGCGGTGGGACTAGGGTCCTGTGTTACTAGCTGCACAAAGTTTGCACAAGGATTTCGCTATTTTCCGCTGGCATTCACAAACTCACCTAAGGCCAGGTCTCCGCTGACTACTGCAGCGCCCGCTGTGGCGGACGCTGCAGGGACAAGAGCCGCCCCTCAATGGGGCCGGGGCCGCTGCAAGGGGGGGCCGCTGCGAAGGGGGGGCGCTGCGCTGTGCGGTGAGTTTTTCCAGCCTGCAAGAAAATTGTGAGGGGAACTAGCGATGGAGCGCTAGGCCACGCCTCTCTGCGGTTAAGCCAATGAGGGCGAACCTACCGGGTGATGTCACGGCCGCGCCCCCCCGGCTCTCTGCAGACCGGGGAATTTGGCTGCACGCGCCGCCAGCCTTGCAGGCGCGCGTGCAGCGCAGGCACTGGGGCTGGAGCCTTAGCTGGATGCCTTGCACGTTTGATAATACTTTGAATAAATCCCAGATCATGAAATGTCAATATTCACCTGGTTCATATTTGCACGTAAAGAATGTAGAGAGGGGTGATCATTCCTTTTCTGCTGGCTTTAACAATGTGTCGCTGTATATCTATCGGCAAGCGTTTCAGGATACATATTCACAAGGCTAATGCGAGGGGCGGCCAACTCCTGTCCTCGAGCCACCAATAGATCAGGTTTAAAGGATATCACTGCTTCAGAACAGGTGGCTCAGTACTGAAGCAGGGACAGATTGAGCTACTGTACATGTGCTGAAGCAGAGATATCCTGAAAAATTGTCCCTTGAGGACTGGATTTGGCCCACCCCTGGCTAAGGCTTCCTCAGTAAAATCACTAAGGAAAAACTCACACATACATACTGTACAATGTGTACATGCATACATAGATACTGATACATACATACATAGATACTGATACATACATACATACACACATACATACTGTACATACATACATAGATACTGATACATACATACATACTGATACATACATAAAGACACACATACATACTGTACATACATACATAGATACTGATACAAACATACATACTGATACATACATACTGATACATACATACATACACACATACATACTGTACATACATACATAGATACTGATACATACATACATACTGATACATACATACATACACACATACATACTGATACATACATACATAAACACATACATACTGTACGTACATACATACCCTTCCTCCTCAGTGTCTCTTCCTCTAACAGGCTTGGGGTCTCCGCTGACATCTCTTCTGTGTTCAGTACCAGCGCTGAAAGCTGCCAGCAGCACGGAGACACCTGCAGGGGGTCCCCTGGGATAAAATCAACGCTATACATCTCCTGAGACCCCCTGCTTCCTATCTAGTAAAAAAAACAAGACGTACAGCCACTTTAAACTACTGTCCATTATCGTGTCTCTCTGTACTGAGGAACCCTGGTATAACACTGCACTGCACACCCTGGCATTCGCTGTTTTGTTATTTACAATTTCCCTGTTTATAGATCTCTTTTTCTACCTAAGATTGTCTCCGCACAACTACAGAATAAGCACCAACTATTGGAGTGTCCAGCCAAAGGGGGAAGATTTACTAAACGCGGATAAGGATAATAAGAATTAACTGCCCTTCAAGTCAAAGACGAGTGACGGATCGGGCTTCAATAACCCTAATCTGAACTTCATGGATCCCAAACAAAAGTGTACATATTGTTGCCATGTGCCCAATACAAACTGCTTACTGTATATTTCCTTATACAAATGTAACTCTCCAAAAGAAAACACGAACACTTAAAAAGCCGTCACAATATATACTATGTGACCTATCGTGCAGGAAATACATTTTGTTAAAACAATTCGATTGAGCCCCGATATGTTTCTGCAAATGGATGTGACATTATAATCCACAGAAATAAAAAATAAAAAAAACATATGGGTGAGAAGAATTGCTCCAAAATCCTTCCTGAGTCTGAAAGGGAAATTTAAATGAGAATAAAGCTTTTAAGCAGCTTTGCAAGGATTTAATACTAAACTGATCCGCATCTGTATTAAAACAACGATTATCTTGCATTAAAAAAATGTAGATTTTTTTAAAATAACTATATAATTATTAGCAAAGTTCATTTCTTGCTTACTTTTGTACATTACTATAAATTGGCCTCATTCTTTGTCTTATGAAGGAATTATTCCTTCTGCACATTATTCCATACTTACAAGAACCTGCTCTTGACGTGAATGCATTTAAATAACTTTTTTTTTTTAAATAGTTCAAAGTCCTAATAGCCATATCGGCTTACAGAGATAAAGATCTTTCTTTTTTTTTTTTTGCAAGTTGTGATAACTCTTAATGGGACTGTCATGAGGGTTTTTCACAGATGATGAATTAATAATGTACAGAGCTTTCCAAACTTCACAGGTCTCTTCTTCAAGAGTGGGGTTTGTGAGCTCTACACACCAGAATGTCATCTATTAAAAGCTCTCATGTTGCTCCATGAAGATGCATCACAACCTACAAAGACTTTTTTTTCTGGTCCTTAGTGTCCCATTAGGACACACAACGAAATATGTGTTCTGTCTCCCGAGTGCAATATTTATATGTTTGGTCATTTATTGCCTTCTTCTGATGAGCTCAACCCATTTGTTGATCTAGACACTGTAATTGTTTAGTCCAGCGTTTCCCAAACTTTTTTTTCCGTGACCCGGTTATTTTTTAACTTCTCCTTCGTTACCCACTAAAATGTTATCGCCTATAGGTAAAATAAAACAGTTATGAATGTCCATACAGATTTAATATATTCTCTCAAACCCCTCTATTCTCTCTCCCCCACCCCCCATTCTCTCTCTGACCTGCACAGACGCACACAGTCACTGACCTACAGACACTCACACAGACAGACCAACACAGACACTGACCACACACAGACACCCACACAAACACAGACACAGCTGGCCTGCACAGACACAAACACAGGCACTGATACACACACACAGCCACTGATACACACACACACAGCCACTGATACACACACACAGCCACTGATACACACACACACACAGCCACTGATGCACACACACACACACACACACACACGCAGCCACTGACACACACGCACACACAGACACTGGTACACACACACAGACACTGGTACACACACACAGCCACTGATACACACACACAGCCACTGACACACACGCAGCCACTGACACACACGCAGCCACTGACACACACGCAGCCACTGACACACACGCAGCCACTGACACACACGCAGCCACACAGAGACACTGCTACACACACACATACACACACTGATACACACCACACACCGACACTGATACACACACACAGGCCCTGCTACACACACACACACACAGACACTGCTACACACACACACTGATACACACACTGATACACACACACTGATGCACACACACACACACAAACACATACTGATACTGATACACACACGCACACACACACAAACAGCCAATGATACGGATACACACACACACTGATACACACACACACACACACAGCCACTGATACACACACAGCCACTGATATACACACACAGCCACTGATATACACACACACACACACAGCCACTGATACACACACAGCTACTGATATACACACACAGCCACTGATATACACACACAGCCACACAGAGACACTAATACACACAGACACTGATACACACACACACTGATACACACACAAACACTGATACTGATACACGCACGCACGCACACACACACACACACACACACACACACTGATACACACACACAGACACCTATACACACACACACACACAGACACTGATACACATACACTGATACTGATACACACACACACACTGATATACACACACACACAGCTACTGATACACACACACACACACTGATACAGATACACACACACACACAGCCACTGATACACACACACTCCCCTATACACACACACAGACACACACAGTGAATTATAGGCAACGACGGATGTGAGTGACTGGAGGGGGGGGAGGCGGGGAGAGAGAAAAGGACGGCGATCCAAGCAGGCAGCTCCACCACCTCCCCCTGCCCACCAGCGACCCCTCAGCCACCATTGCCCGCCCCCACGCCCATCTCCCGCACCAACTGACTTTGGGAGACAGTGACTAAGTGGGAGACAGTGACTGGGTGACAGTGACTGGGTGGGTGGGAGACAGTGACTTGGTGACAGTGACTGGGTGGGAGAGAGTGACTGGGTGACTGGGTGGGTGACAGTGACTGGGTGGGTGACAGTGACTGGGTGGGTGGGTGACAGTGACTGGGTGGGTGGGTGACAGTGACTGGGGGGGTGACAGTGACTGGGTGAGCTGACTTACCTTGCCGCCGGACGCTTTCCCCTGCTGCCCCTGATATCCAAACGGCAGTTGCCTGGGACGGGACGTGGGCTTGGGGGTGCGGGAGGTGAGGCCACGGGAAGTGAGCTTGGGGGGAGCACGGGAAGCTGGTCGCTGGGGGAAGCGGGCCGCAGTAGGAGATAGTACTTCCCCCTCCGTCCCACGTAACGTGCGGGCCGCAGAGGAACTGGTACTTCCTCCTCCGTCCCACATTGGGAGCGGGGGGGGGAGTCCCTGCTTGTACTGCGCATGCGCGCGGGACCGCGGGGGAATCGCCGCCATTTTTTTTTAACTTGAGCGGGGGGGAGAAACGGGGACACCGCACAGCCAGCCTCGCTGCGACCCGGCAATTTCGGTTCCGTGGCCCGGTGCCGGGTCGCGACCCACCATTTGGGAAATGCTGGTTTAGTCTATATATGACTTAGGGGCCGATTGAAAGATGAGAGCGTCCATTCGCACAGCTATCAGCCAACAAACCCTTATTCAAGTTAATGTTAAGGGGGGGGGTGGTCCAGATGCTATCGGCCACTTTGGTGTTTATAGAATAATCCCTCTAATAACCTATTTTTAGTCTGGTGAGGATAATGCCAGGTCAACTGCTTCATATAACCCTTATAACACCAATTACAACAGCACAAAGAGTAAAGATTGTTACAAGGTACCTTGATACATTGATGTATGTCCCAAATAATGGTATTAGCATTTAGCAACAATTTCAGGCCAAAGCACAGTCTGGAAGCAAGTATTTGTGTTTAACCTTAGGTCAAGGCCATAGGGCAGACATGCGCGACGGAGTGCATGGCGTCGCGCCTGCTGCAGAGGCGATCCGTGGCCTGTGGTATCTGATGGAGGAGACGCGACAGGGAGGCGTGCCCATGACATCACGTGAGCGATTCGCCCCCATTGCCTGAACCGCTCATTTGACCCGGCCGTCGCGTGTCAAAAATCCAAACATTTTGTCGCTCAAAAAATCGCGCGCTCCATTGCGCCGTCGCGTGCTCTATGGCCGTCCTCAAAGAGGTACAGCTTTTTGTTCTCGCCGTGCGTGACATAGCGCTAAGTATGGACGTAGTCTTAGGGTTTATTCTATATCTGCAAAAGAGGCCAACCAGGCAGTTTTGGGATGAAATACACAATGCAAGTCAATAGAAAATTTCATCTGAAAGATCCCTATCGGATGCTTTGGCTGATATAGAAAAACCCTTTTAATGGCTCTGACATTACCAAAAATAGACAGACATACGGACATCATATAATCCATGAACCCATATTCTAATCCATGAATCGCCTGATGCTCCCCCAGACATTACTGTCACTTTGATTGAAATTGCCTTTAAGAAAAAGTTACTTACAGTATGTCTGGGGAATTCATCTTCTGCAAGACAATGCCAGTACTTTTTAAGACTAAATCCATGAATTACACATGCCCTTCACATGCTGAATTAATTATCAGTATCAATACCCGTAACATTTACAAAGGTAATAATAGTATTTTTCATATATAGTATTAGCAGTGAATGCAGAGCCGTACATATCATTTTAGCAGGGGAAACTTGCCCCAGAGAACTTCCAATCTAATTTTGGTGCCTGGGGCAAAGAGATACAAGTGATCCCTCAACGTCACTGAGAGCTAAAACTGGGATTCAAACCAGGTTCCCCTCCCCCACCCACCCCCCACTTCAAAGATAGTGATGGAACCACTGAGCCACGTAGTCAGTGATTAGCAGAATCTTTCTTCATAGGCCAGAGATAGGCAGGAAAAATACGCACAAGAACATTCCTAATGGGATGAGAAATAACTTCACTTGTTTCATCTTATTGGGCACTTTTCCCACATGCACAAAAGATACAAACATGGGAACATTTGCTGCACACACTTAATTCCTAATCACAGCACATTATCTTATCTTATTAATTAGTGTAATATTTCTAAGCTGAGAGTGAGAGAGTGAATGTGTGTGTGAGAGTGAGTGTGAGAGAGTGAATGTGTGTGAGAGAGTGAATGTGTGTGTGAGTGTGTGTGAGAGTGAGTGTGTGTGAGAGTGAATGTGAGTGTGAATGTGTGTGTGAGAGTGAATGTGAGTGTGAATGTGTGTTGAGAGTGAATGTGTGTGAGAGTGAATGTGTGTGTGAGTGAGTGCGTGTGTGTGTGTGTGTGTGTGAGAGTGAATGTGTGTCTGAGAGTGAATGTGTGTGTGAGAGTGAATGTGTGTGTGTGAGTGTGAATGTGTGTGTGAGAGTGAATGTGTGTGTGAGAGTGAATGTGTGTGTGAGAGTGAATGTGTGTGAGAGTGAATGTGTGTGAGAGTGAATGTGTGAGTGTGAGTGTGAGTGTGTGTGTGTTCTTACATATCATATAATGTGCATTTAAACAAACAGTAACTCGTCACATGATTTCACACAGTTCTAAAAAACTGTAAAAAGATGAGCGTGGACTAAAGGTAAAAGGAAGCACTTAATTGCAGTGCATTCTGTTTGTAACATTCCTGTTACAATATTATATCATAAAGATTATTCATTAAATGTTTTTCTTTTTTTAATTGAATAAAACAGGATTGCACTTTTTGTTGTTGTGCTTGCACAATAAAAAAACACAACGTCCTGGTTATAAGGCAACATTACCCAACCGTAAAGAACACAATATTGTTGCATACATACGGTGAGCAATAAAAGTCATTCAGACAGATTGTGGATGGCTCCCAACCCTCAACACAATGTGAAAGAACGAGGAGGAATTGGAGCAGTTTTACATATTTGCTGCAGCAAGTGATGGGGGAAGATACTGACGGAAACCGTGCAGGAGCTGAGCAGCAGATTATCACTTGGTTTTATGAACTGAAAGAAATGTCTCCCCCCCCTGGGACAGAATGAATAAGTATAGCAGAATACCCGATTACTGCATTACTGCTTCAATCAAATGCTAATTAAATATACAGTATGTTCAAATGTTATTAATTGTCCAAAAACCAAGACGTGAAATCATTAAGTGGTCTAGTACGAGAGGAGCCAATGAGCTCGCCTTGAAGGAATTATAAATGTAACAATGCGCACGTTGGTGCCCTCTAAGGAATTACCCAAATGCTATGTACAATTAGGTTTATTCTTTTAGCTTTAAAAAAACAAATGATGTGTGCAGCATATAGTGATATTTTATATCCAGCTGGTACAACCCCATTAAATATGCACCTGTAATAGTGTAATGAGAAAAATGTCCCTTCAGATTTTTCAGCAAGTGACTTATGGAAGATTCTCTTGTGAACTTGCAAAGAGCAGGAGATCTCAAGAGACAAGTGGGGTTTGGAGCACTGTCATAAAAAATTGAGCATGGATAGTATCTTTGAAGCGGTTTGAAACCTATACATAGAGCACCTGCAAATGTCACAGCATGCAAAGTGGAAACATTTAGCATCCTAGATTTACAGTATATCTATATATTGAATGAAGTCAAGTTAAGATGTAGGTAAAAAATGACCAACTTGCATTAAATTGTACAAAGAAACGGAGCCTTATTTGCAAAGAGAAGGAATACCATTGAAAGTAATAGGAGTTTTTCCCTTGTTAAATCTGCTACAATCCTCAGATTTCCCCCCAGATTTGCAGCCTGGAGACTTTATTAAATAATCCCCCATATGGGACATAAGTGCTGAAGTTCTTTTCTTTTTTTGTGAATGTACTGTGTATGTATGCATACATGTATATATATCTCAAATAAAAAGATCACTTGTGAACACATTCCCATCTTAGACAGGTCTGCACCCCTGCCTTTCACCATTATCACCTCGCATACAGTGCTCCCACTGCAAGGGATTCTAAAAAGAGACATGCAAATGAGTATTTTGTGTCACCTTTTGCATGAAATCCATTTTTACATGAACCCTTATAAGCTAATGATCGCTGTAACTCAGCTTTTAAGCACAGCATGGGAATCAGATGCAAAGCCAGTATAATCAGCCTCACACTGAGGAGACCCAAATGTTAGAAATAGCTGTCTGTGAGTAGGGTTGCTGGTTCTGCACTTCTGTAACCTAGGCTGTGCTGAAAAGCTGTGTAATGTGGCAGGCATCAGCTTAGAGGGGTCCATGTTAAAATGGATTTGAAGCAATAGCTGACACTGTGTGCTCATTTTCATGTAATTACCCACAATCCCTAGCTGCAGTGGAAGCATTGTATGCTAAGAGATAATGGGGAAAAGCAGGGCTGCAGAACTATTTGAGATGTGAAATGAGCTCGCAAGTGATATTTTTGTTGGCTGTAATAACAGTTTAAAATTAATAAATTTAATTCATTTTTTATGTTATAAAAGGGTCATTACATTGCCTGATGCTTTTGTATCTCAAATCATACAACTGTCATCAAATGTAGTTCGTAACATTTTCATTTGGGGGTAAACAGGGGCAAATTTCGCCTGGTTCGCGAACTTCTGTGAAACGTTATCACATCTCTAACACATATATAAAAGGCTCGGATAATTTTCCGTTTCGTGTGCGGGGGAACGTATAATTACATGGCGTTTATCTTCCACTGGATAAAATCATTAAATATCCAGTTTGGGGCAAGAGTCCAGAGAATAAGTTTAGTTGAAGTATCTTTCAGACAAATGTCCGTTGTAACTACAGTAAGTAACTTTAAGGTAAAATCACAACATAAAATCAATGCACACATCCTTCTTTTCGTCTAGCACCGTACATTGGAAGGGCCTGTCCAGGTTCTCGCGATGGGCTGGCATGAGTCTTCCACCCAACTTCTTCACAAAGGGGCGGGTGACTATTTGCAAATATTTGCATATTCATGTTTAATATGCCCTTTCCTAATACCATTTCTTCACACCGCTGTGGAGTGGGACTAATACACTTAACCGATAAGCACATCAAAGGCAGTGTATCTAATGCAATAAATATCTCCCGTGGTGGTAAAGTCTAAATACTCCGGAAGATGTTTTTTTGCTGAGTGTACATTCCCCTTTGAAGTAGTCAGCATTATCAGAGTAAAAACATTTGTTGATCATTTTCTACCTAAACAAGATACTTGGCTCTATTTTTACAAAGTAGGATTTTTTTTTCTCCAGGCATTTACTTTTAATCGCTTTCCCGTTGCTATTTTTATTTATGGTTGCTCTGTCCACACGCGAGGCGTCTAATGCAAGATAGAAACCTGTCAATAGGGATCAATATAAACAACTGGAAGCTCTCACCATGTCTATCTTACTCATGGTGAAATCAAGAACGTCAACGTTTTTAGGTTCATCGAAAATCTACTAAGGTTTGAGTTTCCCATTCCTACTGCTGTATTGGATTTAGATCTGGCAGAAACACTGGGAGGAAGAGTGTGCGAGAGGAAGAACATGCAAGTGGGCGAGTATCTTCATATAAGGGTTATCTATCCAGGCGCCAGAGAGGTCTGTTCTCACACGAGAGGAAGAACGTACCCAACTGAGAGACTCAACCTAAGGAGACGCTCTGAGAACTCCTTCCACAACAAGAGATATAGAAAGATAGAGCGAGCTGGTGCGCACCCCCGCGTCCCGGAACGGACGTTACTACCGCTCTGAGACTGGCAGGACGTTGTTTCCCGAGAGCAAGAGTGGCCAACTTCAGTCCTCAAGGGCCACCGACAGGTCAAGTTTTAAGGATATCAATTGTTGTCTGTCGTTGATTGAGCCACTAATTTAGCTACCTGTGCTGAAGCAGGGATATCCTTAAAAACCTCACCTGTCGGTGGCACTTGAGGACAGTAGTTGGCCACCCCTGCCCTGGCGACTAGAGATTCCTTCTCAGACATGCAGACTCCTGGTCAAACACTGAGATGCGGCAACCCTATCACATGTATAAAAAAAACTAGATGGATTGACAGACAATATAATGCAGTTTCTGTATAACAAAATGAGGATTCTATACCAAGGCTTTTTTCATGATACATGTGGGGCATATTCTTTGACCAAGAATGGCACCAGTTTTGCCGAAATACATATGCCCATTATGTGTTTCTCTGAATGCACCAGAGCCAAGCTCAGCTGTTTCTATTATAAAGGTAGACGTGTAAAACTATTGCTCAGTGAAAATGGCAACTTTTGGCATTTTGCTGGTTTCAAATATTTGCCCAAGTAGCCCCAATATATGATGCCTACCCCTTTAAAGCAAACACAATTGTCTGTAACAAGTAACACACCAGACACAGGTTATATAAGGTGGTGGTAAGGCTGCAGCACAGTAATTCAAAACATTTCATTCAGTTCACAGAATAACAAACACTGCCTTCCAGCCAAGAGATCACAACTTTTATCACTTAATTAACAATGGCTTCGCCCCCCAGCCAGTAACCTAGCATAACCATTAAAACAACCCAAAAATATGTTCTCCACTTCACCACCGACCTGCTAAAATTGACTATACTTCCCCTGTGCTTAAACAAAACCAGAGCATCAAAGCATATTAAACAACACATAAAATCATAAAGAGAAATACAATTTAGAAAGGTGGGGGGCAATCAATAACTGTCTTATCCTGACAGGTAAATGAAGCGATACCCACTGTCTCTTGACACACTATTCATACATAAAATTCCCACTATTCATGAGACACCTCTCCCCCAACCTGTAACATTACCCTGCCCATCAAACACACTGTTCCAACGTAAATTCCCCCAAAACTGGCAAGCCAAAAAGGACTGACTAAGTCACCCAGAGGTGAACTGGTGGAGGGGGGAGGGCAGGGCATCTTCATTGCCATGACACCCCTCTGCTATTTGCCCCTGGGGCTGTCACTCTGTATTAGAAACTTGACAGAAAAATCACTGCACTCATAGGCCGGCGACGTGTTGTCGCGTCAAAACAAGTCGATTTAATCCGTCGCGTGCGCCTAGAGTGGGCGCGACCGCGACGGCGCGACACAGCAACCAAAGTCGCTGGTAGTCAATGGAAATTGATTTTTTTCGGCGACCACTCCGTGACGTCAGCAGCACATGAGCGGTTCAGCCAATGAGGGTGAACCGCTCACGCCCCCCGATTGTCCGCTCTTGTCTCCTGCACTGTAAGCTGAAATCGCTATTACAACAGCGACTGATGACGTCATGCCGTCGTGTCGCCGGGACTGTAAGCGTGGCCTTAAGGTTTGCCTGAATGTTAACTTACTGCAGAGAATGGCATTGGGCAGGGCAACCATTGGGGATAGGGGGGGTGGGACAGCCATCCCAGGACAGGTGGAGGAGAGGGCCTGGCCGTCAACCCTGGTAGCTCTGGCCCAGACAAAGCTAATTGCGGGGCCCCTTTCCTCTGCAGAACTGTCCGTTTTCCTCCTGCAATGTGCCCAGCTGGACCCCCTTCTCCCCCCCCCTCCCCCCCCCCCACCCCCCAGACCTGCCTTTTTGACAACTCAGGGCCACTCGGTCATGTTCTGTTTTGTACCGCAGAAATGACTACGGCATATACCACTCATATCAGACTAGCCTACAACATCAACTAGAACCATACCATAGAATGGTAGGAGAAATAAAGCAAAGCAGAGAAAGGGTTAAACACAGCCTGGGATGATAAATGAACTAAATAGTATGTGTATTCAGGGAGATGCAGCTGAAAATAACAGATATGTATCATTTGTTCTTGGTATAAAGTTGTAGGCCAATCTGAGAAGCAGCCTCTCAGTCTGATCAGTGTGCCTAAAATATATTATCCTATTATCCCCCGTGTGTCACACTCAACTAACACTGTAAGCTCTTTGAGGGATTTTGCTGACATCTAATGTGCCGGTGTGACTGCAATATCTATGGCTCTCCTCCTGGATCCCACTACACGCGTGATTCATAGCTCTGCATGCCCTGCCATTTCTATGCAAATAAATAGGAGATGGCTCACGGGGATTTGCAAGGAATAGGAAAGACGCCAAGCAGGTACTTTCTACAAATTGCAGTGTTAAACAAAATAACATGTGCTGTTGGATGAAGTTCCTTATTAATGGTATTATTAGGTTTGCTTCTTAATAACAATAACATTTAATAATAATAATAATAATAGCTATATATTAAAGGCTGTAGTTTTGTGGGGGAATGGTCTTTTCCTTCAATTCATGTCACAATCTACTTGTTCAAATGACTCTAGTGTTGAATGCCCTTGTTCTGGTGCATACATGCCAGGGGAGAATGAGTGAAATTAAAGCTAGTGTTCCAAATTATTTTCCCTGATTTGCAGGGGCATATTATTATTTATTTTTTTTCCCATTAAAATGCAAGAAAATCAGTCCACGAGCGCCTGAAAAAGAAAAATCTATTTTTAGCAGCATTTTTTCTCACTGTATTTAATAAGAATTATCATGGAAGAATATTCCTAGTGAAAAAAACTCTCGCTGGCATGCATTTGAGGCACAAAGTGGTCTCTATGAACCTGATTTGCGGCCTATTCTCTTGGCTCCGAATTGTGACAATATGCTTCTTACATAGTTACATAGTAGTTACATAGTTACATAGTAGATGAGGTTGAAAAAAGACTTCCGTTCATCAAGTTCAACCTATGCTAAATTTAGACAACAGATACTTTATCCTATATCTATACTTTTTTGATCCAGAGGAAGGCAAACAAAAAACCCCATTAAAGGGGAAAAATTAATTCCTTCCTGACTCCAAGAATTGGTAATCGGATTAATCCCTTTAGATCCCTTCTAAAGATCCCTTTCCGATGGGATTGCCATGCTTTGCTGTTCTGTTAGCCTTTCTCGCATGTCCAATCTGTGTCTAGAAGGCTTTTTTAGAAGCGGTTTCACTCCGGTTCTGCCAGTCTGATCGGTTTGTCAAAAAAGCCTCCAACTGAAAACAACTGCAATTCTCGTAGCTCCATTCTGCAAACCGCTTCTAAAAACGCGCATTTATTCCACACCACCTCAAGGGGGCGAGATTGGTATTGCGAGTTCCATCCAGAGCCTGAAATATGGGTTTGGCCGAGCGGTTTAGAAGAAGTGGTTTGCAATACAGTATCGCGGCTTTTTTTGCTATTTCTGTACATGCCAAACCTGAACTACAAGAATAGGCCCTTTTGTCTTTATTTTGGTTCTGAAAACAGCTTGCACAAATTCACCGGTGAATTCCTAACATGCACTTTATTACATACTTCATTTTGCCACTTTTCCTCGTGTTACAAAGTCTGCATATGAGGTTTATGGCGCTGTTAGGTGTCTTATAGCACTGCTTATTAAATATGCTATTTAAATTGTAAATCTTAATGTGGGTCATATTTACTGAGTCACTCTACTCCATAAGACACCATCTGCAGTGAACAAGCTATAAGAGGAGCTGGTGGCAAATGCCTCTTTAGGGCCCATTAACTTGAATGGGCCCTAAGGGGTATTCCAGCATTTAAGGTAAATTATGGGGTAGCACATCTTAGTATATATATGGCCCTGTCACGAACGGCCCACCTGTTACGGCTACCTACAGATGCAGCGGCCATTATTCGATCACTTCACGCGGTGTATACCTCGGAATACCTATGTCATGGCGCGGGATTTCTTCCAACCGTACCGCCTTTAGACACGAGTGCAGAAAATGGCATTTTAGTGTTCTGGTTTTTAAACACCTGAATTGACACAGTAGCACAGAAGCACAGTACTGTACACATTACAATTCATTCATTTCATTGCATGTAATTGCACACAATCCATTAAATTCAAACAAAGCAACCACGATAAACACTTGTGCCTGGGGCGATTGGCCTCGTTAATGCTGCGTGGAGTACAGCAGCGCACACGAAAACGGCTCCGTGATTTGTTCGAATAACGGCCGCTGCATCTGTAGCTCATCCACTTTGCACCCCCGCAAGCTTCCTCAAATTAATAATATCCCCTCTCAACCTGTCACAAATATATCTTAAAACGCTGCCACTACCAAAGTAATATCAAGATTCACTTGCAGAGTCTTTGATCCCTGCTTACTAAGAAAAATAGGTACGTAACAAACAAATATCTAACAAAATGTGTCCAGAAATGCAATTACTCTCTACAAAGCGTACAAAGTTCATAGAGAGCCCAAAGACAATAACTTATTACATTTTAGATTTAATATACAAAATAGTGCAGTGCATTGGATATAGAAAAATATTATTACAAGAACATACAGTACAATAAATGCAGACAGTTTCTTAAAATAAAATAGATCTAATTTCGTTGCCGCAGAACATCATCAGATTCCTTCAGAGAGGCTTGAAGTTGGCATGGACACACACGCCATAGACAAACACACCCTCTATGTGGAATTACAAAATCATATCCCTAAATGCAGGGATTATATGATAAACTCCATGAACACAGCACAAATCCACCTTCTGTGCGTGTCCTTAACAACCCCCTTCACCCACCCCCCTCTCATCAATCTGCAGCCAGTGGCATATTTATGGCTTAGGAGAAAAATACAGCTTTCTTTTAAATTAAAACATGCCAGAATATATCAAATGTCCCATATCTTTATTCATATAATACTTAGCGTTCTTCTATCTTCGCTGTTGCATCTGTAGAATTAAAATGCACACCTGGATAAGAAACTTGATGCGTTTAATACGAAGTTTGATAAACAAATGAATATCTGTCCTTTGCATTCTCATAATCATGGATTGTTTTTTATCATTCATTTGTCTCATTGCAACTGTTGCAAATATTCAGCTGTAATTCTCGTGCATCGTTGTGAGACTCATGATATTTTATATTTGCTAAACTTCCACAAACTTTTGGACTGTCTTCCTGGCCACACCCTCTGGCATTCCCAGATCACCAACGAATGTCTTTAAAGTTATTTCGAAAGGTTTCTTTGTTTATTTCCCGTGAGAAAAAGTTGTGACCCCATATTCCAATCATCCAATTTCCAAAAACAGTAGTTGACCTTAGATAACCTAATTTCTGGACAAACACTAAGGAATCGTCAGTGGCTTGACCTGCTATAAAAACAATACATGTATTTTTAAGCTTAAACTGGTAATTCAAATTAACTCTGGTGTGCCCAATGTATTAAAATACTGAATGTCTTCTGGTAATATCATTACAGGCCCTATTTATTTTTAGATACATTACTCATTCATAAGTGCATTGAGATGACTCTGGAATCGAACTAGAAGATTTCCGCAACTTGATTGTGCTCTCCCGGAACATTCTGCCATAGCCGAAGAGCGGAATTTGTCAGCAGGAGGTCCAAAGAGCTACTGGGACCACGGGGAATCTGAGGTCATAAGGAACTTGTTCTGCAGGAGGAGTGCAAAGTAGCATTTCTCCCATTGAACAAACACCATGGCACAAGAAGGTACGTGTCCTCATTATTCACAAAGTAACTTCCACTCAAACAACTGAAACATTCTCCTGATCACTTGTACATTCGCAGAATGTAGATGTTGCTCCTTAATATCACATTGTAAAAGCTTAACAATTATATCTTCTAATTCCCTGCCTTTATTTGCAGTAAGAATTACTAACTAGCTTCAGCTGGCAGGTTTGTGCCCTTGCATAAAAATGATGCCATTATCTTCCTTGGCTGTGACTAAAACGTAAAGAACATGGATCATATCCTGGACCAAAGTAATACACAAAAAAACTGAAAACGAAAGAGCATCACACCAAGGAGATTTAACATTACAGGAAACAATTTGCGTGTATGGCCCTATGCAAATGTATGTCATCTGTAAATATTAATTGTATTTGTTTCATCGCGTGCGGATTTAAAAAATATGTACTGGCACAGTCCACGTTGCATCAAATGTTTTAATTATTACAGCAAATACCACTAACGAGTCAGGATTGTCACTCAGTCCCATTTAGGCGTGTCTGTAAATACTAATTTTGTTTACTGCAATAACGCTGGCTGCCCCTGCATCGTCTCCGGAAACAAGATACTCGGTGTAACTTTCCTGGGGAAACACTTTATATAAATAAAAACTGTCCGAATTTATTGTAAAGATGCAGCAAATTCTGCAATGTAGATTTGCCCATTTCATGTGTGTATCCAGAGGACCCAAGGTATTGGTACTTTGGAGGGATGGAAGAAACATAGGAGACAGGAGAAATCTCCCTTTTAGGGTTAGGACATTGTGCTACATTGCTTCATAGGATCTCAGGCATGACTGCCTTCAATTAAAGGGAGCTTCAGCTGAATATGACCTTGTGTGACCTGCAGCACTCACCTTCCCTGGAGCAGTGGGAAGAAAGCATTTTCCTGAGGCTCTGAGGAAGCTGAAAGCTACAGTCACCCAATATTAACTTCCCAGCTGCCTGCAGGTTTGTTTTGTCCTGCGGCCAGGGGGAATTCTAAGGATAGTTTCTCCGGGCGTTCCTGGCTGCAAGGAAAATGTAATTGGCTACATCTGTATTCCATAGGGGTCAACATACACATGTGATCTGTACTGTTGGCATTCACATAAAGTCTAGGGTCCTTATTTAATCTATTTCCCCATGCTGGAGAATATTTAAAATCAACTGAAAGGAGCTTACTGTATCTCGAACAAATTCTATATCTGTACTCATATCACCAAGTACAACAGGGGGACCCAACATTTTTGCACCCTGCAGATGAAATGGCGCAGTGGCCTCGCCCCTGTGCAGGAGCGTTGTGTATGTCCCACTGCAATGCACCAGAAAATACATATTAATCTAGGTGATTACCAATGAGTTATTTCTCGAAAATACAACACAGCCCAATGTTGGCAGCAGACAGTTTGCAAAGACTGAGAATCCCATAAGCCTATCGCCTTTGTGATACAGAGTCATATTTTGGTACTTTCACTTCTTCACCAACTCAAGTTGGAAAGTATCATTACTCTTTATATCTTTAACAGATTTTTATGTCAGAACTGAAGACTACAAGAATAATGAAAATGTACTTTGTTCGAAAACTCACTCCCTTCACAATTTCTCAAACTAGAATAGAAAAAAAAAAAACACTGCAAGTCTCAGGCACTGACAATGGAAACACTACCGACTATTTATGCTTCAATCAAACTTCTTGAAATAGTTTTGGGACATGCCGTTATTTATATGGAAAGTATTGCAAAGGTGCTGTTGATAATAACATATCGTATTCATGTTTTACTATAACAATCCCAAATCTTATGTGGAGTATCATAATAAATGGAGATCACCAACAGATAACTCTTTGGGAACATTTAGTGAATATAATACAACAAATATATTGTGTATATTATTTCTTTCCGAGTTATAGCAATGTTTGACTTGGCAGATATAATTTCATACACAAGTCTTACAATAGTTTAAATACTCCTTGATCCTCTGATGGATGAACCTGTAGTTATCAGACTCAGATATAACATGTGTGTATGGCCACAGAACGATGAATTCCATGGGAAATGTTCTTACTTTAATAAAGTATTCTCAAGGTTACCTGAATGAAGTGGCTTGTCTTTATTCCCACACAAAAGAACATGAGACATATATATATTGGTGCGGAATCTGGAAGAAGAGGTTTATATAAATGGGGTACTTGATAAGATCTTGTACATCGTTCATATATGAAGACTGACCACTTACTTCTTTGTTGATCAAAAAGGTTGAATGGACAAAACTCCTCCATGCTCGTTCATGAATACAAAGCTGTTACATAATGTAGACAAGCTATAACATGGAACATAACTACATTGTTCAATTACAATTATCTTTACCAAAGGATACAGTGCACAATAGGGTTAAGTGGCGATTGATAGCTACAGGTTTCTTGAGATAGATATTCCGTCATAGCAGAATAATGGTTTCCAGCATTGAGGAGAGAAAACATTCAAATATATCAGGGATTTCAACATGTGCAGGAGGGAAGCATATTTAAGAGGAAAAGAACAAGAGGCCGAGTTCTCAAACTGTGAGGATCAGGGGCAAAGTGAAGAACTTATTTTGACAGAAAGGGTGGTGGATTCATGGAATGCCCTTCCAGTAGAGGTGGTACAGGCAAATACATTAATGGAGCTGAAAGGATGTTTGGCATTGACACAAGGGTATTCTAAATCTGATGGTATGCTGCGGATCAAATAGGTTCTGAGGTTTCACAGCGTAGAGAATAATGGGCAGACTAAGTGATTGACATGGTTTTTATCTGCCATCAGTATCCACATTTCTGTGTTATACTCTAGTATTGTTTAGAAGTTATGGAGTGTTGTGTTATGGGCCACACTTCCTGTCTTGTTGGATGCTGTGACATACAGTTATGTGTGCAGTAAGGTTTGTAGGTAGAGCCGAGTGCTGCTAATTGTATTCATAGCCTCACATAATCCATATCATGGCCTCGTGTACAGTATGTGATATCCTCTCACTCCTATAAGAAGTAACATCACAGTTTCTAATTCAGACTCTCCCCTTTCAACAACACAGGTGCAGCTTTGTGTATACAGGGGGGGTATCTCCACAGGGCTTGGATGCAGTTAATCTCCATACAGCTTCAGTTCCATTGCTTATGGAAAGAGATCTATGAATCTTTACAATTAGACTCACAATATTTGGCCAAACTATTATCACACTCACACATCAAATAGTAAATAAAAACAATATTTTTGACCCCAGAATCCAACCATGCTTGGCCACTGCTAGGATCGGCATGTTTTTGATGATCTGGAACGAACATAATTAGCATTAAAGCTTTAATTCTACAGTAGTGATTTTCGTCTAATAAAATTCTACAAACCACCTTTGTTGGACGCCGTTTAATCAAAGTGATCTTTGATTGTAATCTCCTAGTAAATGACTTGCATGTCTCCAGCTATAGAGGGTTAAGTGCAGGGCCTGAACCTCCAGCTGGCTTCAGGTATAAAATAAAAATAAAGAACATTGTGTTACTTCTGGCCAAGCAAATGAAATGCTGTGGCTGTTAATCTTGTTACAGATCCTGTTAGTGTTTGGAGACATGTATAATTGAAAGTCCTACCATTCAAGAGAGATAATTGATATTTTATGAATAATGTGTATATCACTCATGCAAAGAAAAATAGCTGGGATTTTTTAATTAATAGCAAAAACAAAATTATTAAACCAAACCCATGTATGTCTTTGTAAGCTGATTATAACACAGTCTTAAGTATTTTCCATTCGAAGGTTAGGTTCTCAATTAATTTTTCAACATGTTGCCATTTCAACTAAGCACCACTGTTGATTGCAATAAAACAATAGCTTTCTGCATTTGGATTCAGTCCATATGTATTATGCATGTCACAGACTTAATGTGTTTGACTATATTAACTGGCACATCCAAATCAACACACCTTGTACTTACAACAAAAAATCATGTAACTAAAAGATTTAATTCTAAATATATGTAACAGTTGCAATGTAGTTGAATGGTTAGTAATGCAAGTGGCTTTTCACAACTGTCTTAGAAAGAGATTAAATCACTGTAAATTCACTGTAACTGTTAAAGAATATATTTTAGGAAAATATAGACACACAAGCACTGGAGTAATTCTTCAGCTGGTTTTACTATATATTAGATGCGAGCTATACACAGGGGGTATACACACAACTTAACACAGGAATGGCAAAACGATATATATTCTGCCTCTTACAGGGGCATTTCATACATTTGATAACATTGGATTGGATAGAGTAAGGCCACGTTCATACCGGGGACTTCGCAATGCAGCACGCACGCGTCCTGCCGCCTCTGTCTGCTGGGCGATGTGTGATCATCCCCAGCAGACGAAATGATCCGACACAAGGTGACATCCAGGAAGGAAACAACTATTGAGTGTGGCGCATTCCATTTCCTGGGTAACCCGTGCAGCTGAACAAAGAAACTGCAAAATGGCGATTCTTAAAGGGGCGGTCACACCAATCCTTTCATAACTACTGTCAGTATAAATGTACAAGTGAAAGCACAGGACAGTAACCGACACTTTGTAACGTGCGTTTGTATTTGGTAGTATTGTAACTATTTAATTCTTAATCCCATTGAATACAGAGCCATACAGGATTAATCCCTACCCCATAGAGTTTCCAATCTTATTTATATTACATGCAAATTTAAAAGGATGGTATTTGCCTACAGTCCCACAAAGCCAGAACTGGATCTGAAATCAGGTGGTCACTCTGTATTTCCATTCCGAGATAAATATATATATATAACATCTTGTAGAGGGGCCACCTGTTTGTAAACCAAGGTAGCAGGTAAAGTAAACTCTTCCCAGGATTTCAAAGTTACATACTGTAGTTGCAGTTACATAGTAGATGAGATTGAAAAAAGACTTGTGTCCATCGAGTTCAACCTATTTGAAATTTAGACGACAGATACTTATCGTATATTAGTATTTACAGTATACGGGACTCTAAACGAAGTTGCAATATCTACATGCAACTTCAATGCTACAAGTTGAACTAATAGAGATTGGTTCATTCATCCAATATCGACCTTGAAATCTCCCATTCCAGTTTAAAAACCTGGACTTGCCAGGTCCTTGTGAATTAGTCTGAGTTTGGAAAAAATCCAAGTATCAGAACTCTAAACACCGGCCCTCACCTCTAGTGCAAAAATTGTAAATATAATTTATTTTCATGCAAGTTGATCATATTTAAATGAATATAAAATCTTGATGACAATGAAACTATACTGCTGGATTGTCAGCTTTGCAGGAGAAAGCCCGGGAGACACAATCAATGCTACAGATAATACATCCAGATGTTAAACTAAATCATTAAACTGTGTTTTTTCCTTACTAATGGGTTTTAAATTATATTTAATGGAAGTATTTTATTTGCAATGTTTTGCCTAATTTTTAACATGTGTCGATCCAATTATGTTAATTGACAATGTTTTGCCAACTGGTCTATATCCTCCTCCAAATTTCCCTGCTACTAATTCTTTCCCTAGCACATTGCCCACCTGAAATCAGTTTTCTTATAGGGTAATCTTTCGAAAGGTAATGTTTTCATCACACTTGTTTTCTGAAAAGGAAAGTTAAGTTAGAAGCAGAGAGAAGTTAAATTTGGTATTGAAGTGAGAATAGAAAAGCCACAGGAGACGTGAAGCTAAGGGAAGTTCTCCACTGCGGGGACATTACTTGTCTTGCGCTACGACATGTAAAATAGAGAGTTTTTCTGCAAAGCTGCGTAACAAAGTTTAGCTAGAGAAGTATCTGTGTGAGACAAGGGAAGTCATCACAGAGCAATTTATATTTAAAATATTAGCTAACAAACAAGGTTAACAAATCTTCACATTGCTTCCCAATATTCTGGGAGCTTAAACGAATAATAAATTAGTTTTGCCTCTGCATGTTGGGGAAATAAATCTCACCCTAGTCTTGTTCTGCTATTGGAAAAAGGAAAAAAGCCACAACCTTTATGTAACGGGTATTCCCCCACCCAATCGCAGATTATAGTGTGGGTGCGGAGAACATACAGTGTTACCTGCGTGTGGTGCTTCACCTGTTGGCTCACGGGAGGGCTGAGCTTCCGCCACGGGGAACCTGGGGCAATTATATGATACTATGAGTAACCGCATACTCGGTGCAGCGCCTCCACCTGCGATGGCTCCCACCATAGGGGGAGTGGTTCCTCGCAGGACACATACAAATAACTCGCACACCTATTTGTATAGTAACTAATAATGTTTACTTGGGAACATAAGAAACAGCATACAACACAAATAGAATCACACTGAATAACGGGTGTCCCTCTCTAGAGGCGACAGACTGCGGCGTCGCGCAGGACGCTTCCCCACACCAAGTGATCCCACCCAGTGTCCCTGGAATCCCCACCCAATGTCCCGCACTCTTGCAGAGAGAGGGAGAATGTGGGTGACTACGCAGTCACTATTAAACCAAGGGCCCGTTGGTGCACTTGTTGATTTAATAGTACCTGCCCGAGCACTCCGGTGCTCGGATCTCCAACTGGCTTCGCAAAGGATCCGGCGACCGAAGAACACCGGAACCACCTCCAGGGCGATCCTACCCGTAGGATCTGCAACAGTCTCAACGAAGAACTGCGCCCGCTCGCTGCACGGTGGCGCAGCGTCCGCTGTGTCCCTATATGGTTCCGTATGAACTACAGTGACACGCGCTATACTATAGGGCGTCCCTACAGCACAGCAACCTGTAATGGCTTTGGGGAAAACTCCTAGGGCCTACGGGGTAGCCTATCTTATGCAGGGATCCCTGACCCCCTGCACCCGCACTACCTCCTCCCGTACTACCTGAGTCCCCTCTGCCTCACTTTTAACTAACTGATCCCAGCGCCTACAGCAACTAGCTGTGACCCACTGGATGCTTGCAGCCAACGTGCTGCACAACACTGTGCCTGCCTGTCAGACCTCACGGCACTGACAGCCGTGACCCTGACAAGACAGCACACTAACACTAAGTGCAGCGTCCCTATCTTGGGCCGTCCCTTATCAATTACCCCACTAGCCTCTTGGTGAGTTGGGGCCTACCTGGGATGTGGGTACCTATCTGGGTGCAGGAGCTGCACTCGCTCCCTGCACCCTTCCTTCCCTCACAGCTCCCAAGCTCCAACTGCTGTAAGTGACAGGGTCCCTAACCTGAGGGCTGTCCCTGGCAACACTCACTCCACTGGGTGACTCAGGGCTAACTGGGGCCTTGGGGGCTGCTGGCCTAGTGCAGGGTGTCACTGACTCCTGCACCCTACCTCCTTCCCTTGGCTGCTCCTGGGTCTGACTGACTGGCGTGGTCCAAGCCCGTGAAATGTATCTATCTGCTGCTTGGTCATCCTCAAGCCCTATTGGCTCCCTGGTGTCATGTGGCTCTGCCCCTATGCACCCTGGGGGCTGGCAATCCTGCACTGCGCATGCGCAAGCTATCTGGGCTCCTGCGCATGCGCAACCACTCTCATAATGGCGGCGCCCTGCTTCCCGAGCCGCCGGGACCCTAGCGACACGACCGCGGCCTTAGCAATGGCCCGATCGCATCCCCGGCAACCGGCTGCATGCAGGGGAAGATGCGCTGCTCCCTGCTCCAGCCCCCACCCTTGGAAGCAGCCGTCGGGTCCGTCGCTGGCTCAGGCGGCACCCGCGACCACGCAGCAACAAGGGAGGGGGGTCTCCAGGAGCCACGGGAGCTCCAGGCTACACTTATATTAACAAGCAATTGGTTAATTGAGGAAGAAGTGCATAGGCGGCTTGATACGATTGAAGTAAATAAGGCAGCTGGCCCTCATCGCATACATCATAGAGTTCGTAAAGAGCCAAGTTCTGTAATAGCCAATCCATTACATTTAATATTCAAGGACTCCATTTCCACAGGCTCAGTGCCACACGATTAGCATAAAGCGGAAGTGGTGCCTACTGTATATTTAAAGAGGGAGCTAGATCACAACCGGGGCTTTACAAACCTGTAAGCCTGACATCAATAGTAGGGAAGCTACTTGAGGGTTTAGTACGGTATAATATTCAGGAATATCTAATGGAAAAGTGAATTATTAGTAATGCTCAACATAGATTTATAAATGATAGATCATGCCAAACTAACCTTATAAGTTACTTTGAGGAGGTAAGGTGGCATTTAGACCAGGGTAATGCAGTTGATTTGGTCTAGTTAGATTTTGCAAAGGCTTTTGATATGGTTCCACAAGAGGTTGGTGTATAAAATAAAGCAAAATGGACTCGGTAAAAATATTTGCACCTGGATTGAAAACTGGTTGAAGGATAGACAACAGAGGGTTGTCGTAGATGGAACATTTTCAGGTTGGGCTAAAGTTTTGACTTGAGTACCTCAGGGATTGGCACTGGGACCCCTGCTTTTTAACTTGTTGAGTAATGACCTTGAGGATGGCATAGAGAGCAAAGTCTCCATTTATGCTGATAACACTAAATTGTGTAAGGTAAGAACAGGATGTAATTTCTCTCCAGAAGGACTTGGACAGACTGGAATCTTGTGCATGTAAATGGCAGATGAGGTTTAATACAGATAAATGTAAGGTTATGCATTTGGAAAACAAGAATAAACAGGCAGTTTACAAATTAAATGGGGATAAATTAGGAGAATCCTTGATGGATAAGGATTTAGGAGTGCTTGTAGATGGCAAACTTGGCAATAGTGCCCAAAGTCATGCAGTTGCTGCAAAGGCAAACAAGATCTTGTCTTGCATTAAATGGGGAACGGATGGAAGGGAAGTAAACATACTTATGCCCCTCTATAAAGCATCAGTAAGACCACACCTTGAATATAGAATACAGTTTTGGGCACCACTCCATAGAAAAGACATTTTGGAACTAGAGACAGTGCAGGAAAAAGACAACAAATTAATAAAGGGGATAGATAATCTGATTTACAAGGAGAGGCTAGCTAAATTAGATTTGTTTACATCAGAAAAGGAGGTGTCTAAGAGGGGATATGATAACTATATACAAATATATTCGGGGACAATACAGGGAGCTTTTAAAAGAACTGTTCATCCCACGGGCAGTACTAAGGACTCTGGGCCATCTCTTAAATTTGGAGGAAAGGAGATTTCACCAGCAACAAAGGAAAGGGTTATTTGCAATAAGGGCAGTTACAATGTGGAATTCATTACCCATGGAGACTCTGATGGCAGATTTATTTTTGGAAGGGCAGGTAAGACTTTGGATGGTCTTTGTAAGATCAGGCGCCAATACATTGCAAGTATAAACATGCATTATAGAGAATTCTGCAGTGCACAGCGTACACATCTTGTCTGGGAGATCAGTATTATTGTTATTATTATTATTTATGTATAGAGCATCAACATTTTCCGCAGCGCTGCACAATGGGGTAGCAGAATGATTTAAATTACATAAAATAAATGACATACCAAATAAGGACACCCAAGCCCGTCTTTAAAAACTATGAACAGGTAGGGCTCCCTTACGCATTTCTCATTGAGAAAGCACCAGTGAAAGTGAAACACGTACTGTAGGAGAACCCTACCTGTCTGCACCTTTTTATAAGATTATTTTTCATATATTTTTTTATTTTTATAAAAGATTATCTTTCTTAAGATTATTTTTATATTTTGCCAATACTGGTATCCCAGGTACAATTCTTATGCTGTGCAGTGCAGAATTCTCTAGATGTTTATACTTGGCTATAAAGCTGCACTTCTGCATGCCACGTGGGATAATTATATGGATACGAGCGCCACGAGGAACGGAGGAGATTGCACTGAAGATTCTAGCTTCTCCAAAGGAGGAATCATTATTATTTACCATTCTGAGGCTCAGGCTGGGGTTATAGATATAGAATTCTTATTCTTTTCCCCACTCTTTATGCATATGATGATATGTGAAGATGTCCTGGAAACAGTCTTGCACTTGACGCAATACATTGCAAACTGCGACTGTATAAAATATCTTGATGAGCTCAGAATTTTAATTAACAAAGTATAGAACGAGGCCACCATGCAAAGAGTAAATTAACAGCATATAACAAAGTCCCGAGGAAAAGTTTGAAAAACAAAGAAAATTAGAAGAAACAAAAACACAGTAATGAAAAAATTGGGCGCTCGTATAACTGGGAAACCTGCCGTAATTTCCATAGTACCAGATACAAATTTATTTAGTGTAAATGAAGGCGCTATTTGGCATCTTTGGCGTTCAGCTCACCTCATTGTCTTGATTTTCTGTCCAATACAATACTGGAAATACAGAGGTTTGAGAATAAATGCATGTGGTATTTTTATATCAATTCTGGAGAGCCTTGTTGTAGAAAGGTCTGATAGATACAGAGTGCAGAGACCACAGGACAGAGGACAGGGTGCAGAGAGCAGAGGACATAGTGCAGAGGACAGAGGACACAGAGCAAAGGACAGAGGGCAGAGTGCAGAGAGGAAAGTGTCACGCTGTGCAGCCCGCAGATCAGGCCAGTCCCCTGTACTGAGGTGGGATGTTGAATATACACACCGACAGCAGAGGGAGCGGGTCTGGGATGTGGTTGTAGCGTGGCTAGGCCTGGATTAAGATTTAGAATAGTCGCTGTACTTGCCGAGTTCAGGAGTATAGAGAGTTCCGTAGTTAAATCTGTTTCCGTGTCCAAGGGTCTGAGAGGTAAGAATCGTGATGGGTAAGCCGAAGTCAGGAGCCAGAGAGGTAAGTCAGACAAGCCGGTTCAAATCTGTAGGAGTAAAGACAAACAGGAGCACGACACAGTTTCCAGGCTACACAGGAAGCAAGGAGCTATGCAGAGCAAGGAAGTGAAGGCAAAGCAGGATATTTAAAGCGACAGTGACCAATCCGGACGAGGGGCATGGCGGAGGCGTGTCAAGGAGCTGCTCATGAGTGGCTGAGAGACCAGGAAATAGTAGAGCCCAGCTTAGAGTCTGTAACACCAGTGCCAGAATCCAAGATGGTGACGGCAAAGTTCAAGGTATGCACTGGGCGGCGGCATGGGTAGCGATGGGGGGCAGGGGCAGCAGCTGCTGCAGTAATGGTAGTGGGTAAGGAGGAGTCATGCCGCAAGGGACGTGGCCCCCGATTTCTTACACAAAGGACAGAGGGTGCAGAGTGCAGAGTGCAGAGTGCAGAGAGCAAAGGACAGCGAGCAGAGAGCAAAGGACAGAGGGCAGAGAGCAAAGGACAGAGGGCAAGGAGCAACGGACAAGGGGCAGAGTGCAGAGAGCAAAGGGCAGAGAGCAAAGGACAGAGGGCAGAGGGCAGAGTGCAGAGAACAAAGAGCAAAGGACAGAGGGCAGAGAGCAAAGGACAGAGGGCAGAGTGCAGAGAACAAAGGACAGAGGGCAGAGGGCAGAGTGCAGAGAACAAAGAACAAAGGACAGAGGGCAGAGTGCAGAGAGCAAAGGACAGAGGGCAGAGTACAGAGGACAGAGAACAAAGGACAGAGGGCAGAGTGCAGAGAGCAAAGGGCATGTATTCTGGATGACGAGTATCTATACTCTCCTCGGGCGCTTCCACAGTTGGTCTCTGTGGGACACAGGCCACGGTGGTACATTTGGTGTTGACCAGTGCAGGTAGTTTCCTGTTTAAAATGTAACTTACTGTTTAGTTCATTCTACTATGAAACTGAGACGACTGGTATTTTACTTCAAGGTCAGACAGGAGTTGAACCTTACCCCAAATGTTGCACGAAATATGTATTTGTATCAGCACTTAGATCAGTGTATTCCTGGTTTCAAGATTTTATCAAAGATAGAAATAGCAGAAACCATAGAGAAACAGGAAAATAAAAAAAAGTGATTACTTCTAATTATAAGACATGGGCTACTTCATGCCTTTATATAATTTAGTATTTTATTATTTTAATTTCCTGTTTTGTGTACACTTGATACAATTCAATTTCTCTGCATTTTCTAAACTGACAAAGTAAAAATACATTCAAAGTGTCTATGCAATGACATAAAAGAATAATAGTTGATTTGATAAGTAACACATATGTAACGGTTTTGTAACAGCATATGAAATTATAGTATGTATGCATAGCAACAAGCTTATAAAATGGGCCACTTAAATATATATTGCAAATATACCTAGCACTGAGGGATTATGACATATATTACTTTCTGTTGCAATCTTTCATTCGGAAGATGTTCTGAGACCTAAATTTCATTTTCATGTCTCTAGTTGTCTGAAAAGTACACGCAATATTTTCATGGACAGTTGCAAATAACAGACACAAACTGTATGCCGGATTGATCACTGCTAAATAATATTGTTGAAATAAAACCCCAGTAAGGGTAAATTGTTATGAAATGTGACATGAGATGACTATTTAATGGGTGGCAACTCCAGTCCTCAGGCACCACCAACAGGTCAGTTTTTCAGGATATCCCTGCGTTAGCACAGGTGGCTCAGTCTTCGACTGAGCCACCTGTGCTGAAGCAGGGATATCCGTAAAGTCTGATCTGCTGGTGGCCCTTGAGGACTGGAGTTGGTCAGTCAACGACTGCATAACTGATTGAGCCACCTGTGCTGAAGCAGGGATATCCTGAAAACCTTGGCTGTTTGTGGCCTTTGAAGACTGGAATTGCCCACCCTTGTGTTAACAGATGCCAGGATACTGGATGTCAGGAGTTTAGTTGTCTTGTTATAAGAAGCGAAAACTCCTAAACATTTCTAAGATGTTGCTGACCTTTCCATTCAATCTAGGAAACGGCAGCTTGATTACCGCAGAGATGTTTGTTCCCTGGTTATATTGCCCAGGAGACACCCTGTGAATAATTTCACTATCTGCATACTGTACCTCTCTGCCTGAGATACAGCTCATCTTTTCCTGTGCATATTTTTGCATTCTTTGGTTTTTATGGGATATGTAGAGATCAGAGCTGTGAAGTCTGGAGTCAGTTTGGAAGCACAATATTCAAGTAACATCTAAATAATGGTAAAAATAATGTATTCTTATACACTGTTGCAAAATTGCAACTGCAACAAAAATGTAATGCATTTCCCAATGTGTGTGTATGTTTATGTGTATGTATCACCCTATCTATATGGGAAATAGCGCTAATTACGGTACTGGTGCTACCTGTTTGACTAACAGAAGGCTTGAGCCTCTGCTCATGGGGAGCCTGGGGTGATGATGTGTTCTCTCTCTGGTGCAGCACCTCCACCTATGAGGATCCCGGATAGCGGGATTGCTCCCCATAGGAACACGTATACATTTATGGTATACCCAATAATACAACACAACAGGATTTTATAATAAACCATTTACTTCTGTGATCCCACATAAGGCCCAAATATTATCCACAGTCACAATATACAATAACAACAACAATGACAATAGAATGCCCTGGGGTAGCTAGCCCTAATGATATCTAGGGTGCTTGGGCACCTATACCCTGGGGTCCAGCAAACAACCCTTCCCAATGTGTGTATGAGGGCAGCGCTGCCCTCCCCCTTGCATTGATGCACTTCCTGGTTGCGGCCTAACATGGGAGTACTTCAAATAAGCTGCAGTCAGCGATGGGCTCCCATGGAGTGGGGTCTCCGACAGCAGCCCCTCACACCTCGCACCCGGATGCTGCACGAGTCTGCTGCTGCTGAAGAACTCCTCTGCTGCTTGGATCCGGATGCGCTGCTATCCCTCACTACAAGGTGATCCCTAATGATATAACTGGACCTGCACACTCCACTACAGTGAGGGGACTGCCGGGGGCCTAGAAGGGTATGTCTTTGGCCTTGTCCTGGGCGACTGACTTGGGTTGGTGCCTGACTGACAGACTTGGGTGGGTGACTCACCTTGGGTGGGTTACTGACCTTGACCGGGAGGGTGCTGCTTCCCTATTCGCTGCCCGTCATGTTGGGAGTGGGGAGTGGGTTCACAGGCAGCATTTGTGGTGCTTCTTCCCCCCCCCCCCCCCACTGACCCCGGTCACCGTAGCTGCTGCCCGGGGCAGGAGGTAGACGCGTGGGGAACAAGATTGGTGTGCGCTCGCCATGGTGTGTCCCCTCCAGCCCACGTTCCCCTCGGGTGCCCATGCGGGTGGGGAGACAGGACCTGGGGGGGGAGCAAAGAAGGGGTCCAGCGATTGGCGGGTATTTGGGAAGGGGGCCACCCACCGGATGACACTCATCCCACCCCTCCAGGCTGGACACCCGGCTTCCCTGTGCTTGCACTTCAAGACCTCTGCGTATGTGCACCGGTATCTCCGGCTGGAGTATTCTATTGCACATGCGCCAAGCCCGAGGACCCGTTCGCGCCGTCGCCATACCCCGCCACAGCATCTCTCCAGCGGGCAAAATCCAGTCGCCTGTATCTGTATCTGTATATATACCACACTTATTAAGGTTATGGTGGGTGAAAAAAGTGACAAAAACCCTCCACAGTAAAGCATATAGCAAATGGAAATATTACTGTATGTTTATTTGCATGTCTTAGACAGGTCTGCAACCCTGTCTTTCACCATTATCACCCAGCACACAGCACTTCCACTGCAGCAAGGGATTCTGGGAAATGACATGCAAATGAGCACACAGTGCCACCTTTTGTCTCAGCATGCATTGGCTTAAGGGTTGCTCGTGTAATATGAGCTTAGACAAAAGGTGGCACTGTGTGCTCATTTGCATGTCATTTCCCAGACTCCCTTGCTGCAGTGGAAGCACTGTATGCTGGGCGATAATGGTGAAAGACAGGGTTGCAGACCTGTCTAAGACATGCAAATGAACATACAGAAATATTTCCATTTGCTATATATGTATATCAAATAAAAAGATCACTTGTGAGCACATTCACATGTCTTAGACAGGTCTGCAACCCTGCCTTACACCATTATCACCTAGCATACAGTGCTTCCACTGCAGCAAGGGAGTCTGGGAAATGACATTCCAATGAGCACACCTTGTCACTTTTTGCCTGAAAACCATTTTTACATGGAACCCTTATAAATAATGCTCGCTGTTAACACAGCTGTTAAGCACAGCATGGGATTATATGCAAAGCCAGAGAAACCACTCGCAGACATGTTTCAATCTTCATGGGTCTCATCAATGTGAGGCTGGTTGTACTGGTATTGCAATGTTCAAGGCTGCAGGACATATATATATATATATATCCACACACACACATATACACTCGCACATTGTGTGTAACGTACTGTATGTACGATAAGAGAAGCTTGATATTAATATGGGATTTAATGGTTAATTTGCAATAACTGACTAATACGAGATATAGATGTACATACGTGTATTTGCACACAGCTCCATAATGAGGTGCACCAGTGTAATATGCAATGCAGCATACACAGGAACCAGCTCTCTCTGTATTGCAAAAAGGCAAGAGGCTCGGCGCAGTGTATGAGATATTTATAAGTATATGTACACACACACACACACACACACACTTGCAAATAGTTGGTACAGTAGCAGCTGAAATTGAGTCATTATTATGCTGGAACAAAATGATGTTGGTAACTGGGTGTTGGAATATACAGTCCCATATTCAGCCAAATTGTAATGTGTTGAGAGTTACCTCAATAAATAACTGAAACCACGTACATCACAGCTGTGCATCTGATTTGCAAGTGTTATTCAACCTTAGAGGGAAGAGTAGAAACAAAGAGCTCATCATTATCAAGCCCCATCAGATCATTATTGGTTTCTATTGTATCCACTAACATGGTACAAACAGAATCCCCAAATGGGCATTTAAACCGACTCAGAGTTCTGGAGTTTCAACCCACAGAGCTAACACTTATGGGTCAGTTTAAGTCAGATTGTCACACAGCTGAACATGAAACAGATTCAATCAATCAATTAATTAAAGATTGAGTTTTTCAATCCACTTTAGTCAGGGAGTGTATTACAATATCACAACACCCTAATCTACAATAGGAAACAACAGATAAATAATGCGATTAAATAAAAAATAAACTAAAAAGTAGCAGAATTACATTCTTGTGTACAGCAAAAAGAAAAGCCGCATCTCTGTGAACTAATAAACAATGAAAATCACAATATTTTTTTTTTTTTAATAACTTTCATTTTATTAGGTGAAACAGTACATACATGTTAACACAATCCATTGGCTTACAACGAGTCACCTTATTTCCGTTTTTCTCCTCCAATCAACATGCATAACGTGACATGACATACAGGACGGACATAGGAACCAGGGATAGGGAAAGAAGGGGGAGGAGGGAAGGGGGGTGGGTGGGCAACTCAGGCGGCTTTTGTTCTATGTCTGTATAGACTTCCCTGATTAGGTCCGGGACCTCAGCTATTGGTGTGTCTTTATTCTGACTTTCCCACTCTAAATTGAGTTATGCTTTGGCTAAGTCTACCCTTTTACGTCACGTAACCCAGGGCCTATCATCTTGGATCCATTTCGCTACCGGAGAACGCCTTTTCTGAGTATCATTGCAATATGTTGGTAAGATCTACCCCCGGGATGTCTGTCTGCGTCAACCAAGGTGACCAAACTTTTAGGAAATTTGTGCCGGTGTCGTTGACCAGACTTGTCAACTGTTCCATCCGGCAGATGAACCAAATTCTATTTCTGATTTTGGGTATAATTGGAATCTCCGGTTGCTTCCACAATGCTGCGATCTCACATCTGGTGGCAGTGCGAAGTGTGCAATTAGTCTGTGTGTTGCGTTCGAGAACCCCTGAACCCGCCGACCCAGTAGGAACAGCCATGGGTCCATGGGGATCTCGATCTCCAGTAGCCGCTGCAGCCACTCCTGGACCTCCCCCCAAATCGGGGCCACCCTTGTGCATGACCACAGCATGTGGAGCATGTCTGCTCTTTCCCCACACTGCTTGGGGCAAAGCGGGGAATAGCCTTTGACGAATTTAGAGAGTTTTGTTGGGGTATAGTACCAATGCATCAGGACCTTATAGGCGTTCTCCTTTAGTGTGGTACAGATAGAGCTCTTCGCTGCTGCCTGTAGGATCCTGTCCCATTCGTCGTCCTCTAGCGTGTCTCCTAAGTCAGCTTCCCATTGCCTCATGTAAATAAGTCTGGGCGCGTCGGCTGTCTCCAGACAGATCACCTCCCTGTACATTCGAGAGGTTAGTCCCCGTGCGTCCGTTTGTCTGGCACACATCTGCTCAAAATTTGTTCTCCGTGGCCGGATAGGGGTCTTGTTATAAAAAGCCCTGATCTGTAAGTATCTAAACAATTCGGTATTCGGAATGTTTTTTTCCTCTTTTACGTGAGCGAAGGATTTAATTACATCCCTGCCCTCCAGATCGTATAATCGGAGATAGCCTGCTAGAATCCACTTTGTAAACTGAGCGCTGTCTAGTCCTGAAGCGAAATCTGGATTGCCCCATATGGGGGTCATCGATGACTGCTGTGTTGTGAGAGAACATCTAAATTTAGTGGCCTCCCATATTTTCAGGGAATTTCTCATGGCCTGCAATGGTGTTTGCATCCGTATATGGCTACTCCTGGGTAGCCATATCAGGTTTTTCAGATCCATCGTGGCGCAGCACTCCCTCTCCAGTGCCACCCATCTCCTAAGGGTCGGGTCTGTGTGCCACTGCAGAATCTGCGTTAATTGAGCTGCTTAGTAGTAAGCGAACAAGCACGGCACACCCAGCCCTCCTCTCGAGGTCGGCCTCCTCAAGATAACTTTCTTAATTCTGGGACTTTTTTTGTTCCAAATAAATTTTGTTATCGCGGACTGTAAAGAGAGGATCTCTTCTTTTGGCAGGGAAATCGGGAGGGTCTGAAAGAGATATAGCACCCGTGGGAGAAGATTCATTTTTACGCTTTGAATCCTGCCTATCCACGAGATGCTATATTCTGCCCATAGCCGTAGGTCCTCCTTTAGTGTCCTAAACAACTGTGGGTAATTTGCCTTATATAAGGTTTTATAGTCCAGACTAAGCACCATCGAAGGGATATTTTGCTTTTGGGCCAAATCTATTACGTCGATTATTCGTCTGGTGTTGTCTGCCGCCTGTCTGCCACTAATGAACCCCACCTGATCTGGATGTATCAGCTTGGGAAGGACGATACCCACTCTATTGGCTATAAGTTTTGAGAAAATTTTAATGTCTGTATTGATTAAAGAGATGGGCCGGTAGCTCTTACAGTCTGCCGGGTCCTTTCCTGCTTTATAGATCAATGAAATAGATGCCTGGAGCATCTGCACCGGGAACGAAGCTCCCTGTAGTATCGAATTAAAGAGTTTCAATAGGTGTGGGGCTAGAAGTTTTAAGTATTTTTTGTAATAAAGGTTGGAGTAGCCATCTGGGCCGGGCGCCTTGGCTGGCTTAAGAGACTTTACGACTTCCGTCAACTCTTCTAAAGAGAAGTCTTCCTGTAGTGCCTCTCTTTCCACTCGACCCAATGTGGGTAAATTTGCCTCTTTCAGAAATTCTCGGACATTGTTATTTGTTTTTTGATTGTGGATAACCTTACCCCCATCGTAGAGCGACTCGTAGTAGCGCTTGAATTCCTCCACGATTCGCTTAGGATTAGAGGTAAGTTCCCCTCCCTGCGTGCGTATTGATTGTATTTGACAATATGGTTGTTTATTTCTAAGTCTAGTCGCTAGAAGCGTGTCCGGCTTGTTCGCCTTCTCGAAGAATCGACGCTTCGTCCAGCTCATTTCCTTTTCAGCTTGAGACGTCAGTTTTAGATTTAGTTGCTGTTTGGTATCTTGGATTTGTGCCAAGATTGCCTCTTTTTTGGAGGTTTTATGTAATGCTGTCAAGGATGCCAATTTCCCCTTCAGATCCTTTATCTGACTCTCTTGTTCTCTTTTGCGTCTAGCAGCTAGGCACATAAGAGATCCTCGGAGGGTAGCCTTATGGGCCTCCCACAGTGTGCCAGGTGAGGATACACTCCCCTCGTTCTCTTCGAAATATTCTCTAATTTTGTCTGCAATCTCTAAGTCAAATTTAGGGATTTTTAGCAGTAGTTCATTTAATCTCCAGTTCGCTCCCGGCCTATCCCGCAACTGTAGCTCGCACCGCAGCTCTATACACTACCGACACACTTTATTGAAGTGTGGTCGGTACCGCAAGCCGGGAAATCTCCCGGCTTGCTAGTGGCCGCCCCTCGGCGTGCCGCGCGTCATAGACGCGCGGTCACGCGTCATCGGGAGCGTGCGCCCGCTGCACGCGTGTCCAGGGGCTCCCCGAGGGAGCCCTGGTGTCCCGCGATCGCGGGACAGCGGCAGGGGGTTCCGGGGGACCCGGCGGACCCGGCAGCGGTAGGGAGAGCGCCCCGATCGGAGGGCGCTCTTCCGCTGCTTCGGCGTGCGCCCGTCACACTCGGGCACGCGCCAGGCTACTGCTGCGGCACAGAACGGGCAAATGCTCGAATAAACTGTGCCGCAGCAGTAGGTGCATGGTCTGACCACGAAATATCGTGTATGCCCGAATGGGAGACCATTGGGACCAGTCTGTTGGACACAAGGAAGTAATCTATCCGGCAATACCGGTCATGGGGGTGGGAGTAAAACGTATAGTCCTTGGTCTGTGGATGTTGCTCCCTCCATATGTCTACTAGCTGACAGTCTCGAAGTCCGTGCAAGATTGTTAGTATGTCACGTTTATTGGGTGGGTATGGGGCCGTACATCTGTCTAGCTTTGGATTTTACGTCCTATTCAGGTCTCCTGCCAGTATTATTTGACCCTTTGCCTCCCGCTGTAAGCGCCTGAAAAAAAGGGTAAAAAAATCTGCCGCCTGTTCGCATGGGGCATATAGCGAGGCCAGTGTGAGAGCTTGACCTTGGATGGATCCCACTAAAATTATGTATCTGCCCTCGGCATCGATTACCTTTTTTTCTAGCTCGAACAGCAGATTTTTGTGGAATACAATGGCCACCCCTCGTTTCTTCACTGAAGCGGAGGCTAGATATATTGTGTTAAAATCTTTGTCTATATATTTGGGGTAGCTTTTTTTTGAAAAATGAGTCTCTTGAAGGAAGAGGATGTCAGCTTTGTGTCTTTTATAGTCTTTAAAAGCCAACTTACGTTTAGCTGGGTTATTCAGTCCCTTTACATTATGGGAAAGGCAACGTGTCTCTCTACCCATTAGGATCACCTTCTGGTGGCTTCTGTGAGGTCGCTGCTAACATTTGGCTGGGCTCACACTGTGGAGTCCTTCTCCCTTTTCGGTCTGGTAGGGCTGTGTCTTCAGCTCTGCTGATGACCTCAGTCGCTGGAGGGATAGGTGGGGGGGGGGGGGGAAAGACACAAGAGGATAGATACAGAAATGACATAAAAGAAAAAACGCCATGTAAATAAACATGTATAAACAGTATGGTCTCCTTATCAAGACTGCCCTGTCTTGAAGTAGAGTCCAGCGCCGTCGGGGAGTGTGGCCCCGCACCCTCAGGGCCCTTACCCTCTCTCCCTCCCCAAAGGACTTTGACGGGATTCTGGGAGACCCTCCATCCCAGATCTCGTCCACAGCACATGCCGACCTCGGGGTATGAAGCTCTCTCTTACCCTCCGGCCCGCTCTCTTTTGTTAACTACCCTCTGTAGGTCTACATAGGTATCAACTTTATTCCTTATGCATCCTTATGTAATTGTTAAATTTAACTGCTCGTAAACCTGTGCTTTTGCTTAGGGTCTTATTTGTTTCTAGAACTGAACCTGTAACTGTAACTTGTGTTGTGCCTCTATCCATTGCCATGCATATTGCTAACACCCCAGTGCTCTTTATGCTCTGTTTAGAGCTTTTTCCTTTCCTCTCTATGACCCCTTCTCCTTGCATCTCCTTTATCTTTAATGTTTTGATGCCTTATGCGTGCGTCACCTCTGCAGTGCCCTACTGATGTAAAGTGGGTGTCCCTGCTTAGCTCACTCTCCTATACCCTTATCTGTGTGTGTGCTTGTATGTTGTTGTTCCCCCCATTTGTCTTTGTCCCTCTGTCTCCGCGCCTTTCTCAGTACCGCAGCTCTGGTCCTGCCAGGCCTCCGTCGCTCGTATAGTGCCTGTGTCTTTGTTTATAGTTGCCCCCGCCTGCCTGTGGGGCCTTCGTGGCTTGCGGTCGCTCCGGACAGCTTTGCCACCTCCAAAATGGCGCCGGTGTCTCTCGCGCTGTTTGTGACATCCGCTTCCGGTTTCCGGCGGCGGCCATTTTGGATCTCTTGATGTCTCGAGGAGGATGTGCTGCTCTTCGTTCCCGCTCGTCGGCCATTTCCGCGTTCTGCGCTTCACGGTGGGGTGCAAGAAGCTCCAGCATGACGGCCATCTTCCCCTGCCCTCGTGGTGATCGTCGAAAAGTGAGTCCCTTAATTTCTTCCGCTAGGACTTGGTTCTTTTGACCGGACTCAGCGGGGGGACTTAAGTTTAATTCCAGGAGTTTTTGTAGGTGTTTCGCTTGGGATCTGAGAGCACTGTAGAGGTGCGGGTCTGCTCTGGGTCAGTGCACAACGTGGCACGGTTTGGCTTATAACTTTAAACTCAAGTAACCATAAACAACGTGTTTTATGTGTCCAAAAAATGCATTTTATTGCGATCTTCATTTTGTTCGCTTAGGTTTTGGTGAGGCTGGTCCTCCGGTCCATTCCGGCTCCAGGGCTGGCTCTTCCTCTGCCATTTCCGACAGGGGGCTTTGACGACCGAGTGCTTTAAGGAACCCTGGGCCTTCTCCGATATCCTTTAGTGTGAGGGATCTCCCGTTTTTCGTGACTTGAAGTCCGAACGGGAAGGTCCAGCGATATCGCGTGTTAGAGTCTCGGAGCACTTTGGTTACGGGGAACAGGGAGCGATGTCTCGCCAAGGTAAGCGGGGACAGGTCTTGGAAGATTTGTAGTTTATTGGCCTCGAATTCAATCACCGGTAATGCTCTTGTTAGGCGCAGTACTGCTTCCCGGGTGGTATAATAGTGCAACCGGAGGATGATATCTCTCGGTTGCTCATTCTGGGTTGGACGGGACCGTAGGGTCCGATGACAGCGGTCCATCATAAGTTTTTCTTTTGGCCTGTCTGGCATTAGGGACTCCAGCCATCTTGCGGTAAAGGCCTCACAGTCCCCCATCTCCTCCGAGACACCGCGGATCCTTATGTTCTTCCGTCTATCGCGGTTTTCCGCGTCCTCCTGCCGCTCTTTTAGGTCATCTATTTGTTTTTGTAAGTCCGCAGTTTTTTTATCCGTTTTCCTCCCTTTAATCGTAAGATCAACTTTAGTTTCCAAGTCATCCGTTCGCGTCCCCAGTTTGGTAAATCTCTCGCTTGACTTCCTTGATATCTGCTTGTAAAAGTTTTTTCAAGTCAGTATATAGTCGTTCAAAGTCACAGCGTCTGACTGGGAGTTGGGATTGACCATTTGTGTCTTCATCATCCCCTTCTATTTCTGTATCTGTGTCGGCCATTTCCCTGGTTGGGGCACTTTATGCTGCTCCTCCAAAATACGTCCGTACATCTGATAACTTCTGCTTTTTTTGCCCTCCGGTCTTCTTTGGAGCCATCCTGGGGTGTTAAAAGTGCTCTGGGTATAAGTATGAGAACCCGGTTTTATTTTTTGGGTAGTTTTATTCGTTATCTTTTGATCGCGCGGGACAGAGCTAGTCTCTTATGCCTCCACACTCCGATCCTTCGCGCATGCGCCTCCGAAAATCACAATATTTTAAATGTCAAAGTCCCATCAATAACTGAGGTTCAGCCATCTTTGTCAGATCCATCACTAGGTTTGTCACACAGAGAATAAAACATCCTTAAAAGACCTACTATATGTTTTTCTGCATATCACTACCAGTTAAAATGTAACAGCGTGCTCTGATGATGAGATAACACAACAGACTTGAGTTTAGGTCAAAGGTTGTGGGTTGTTTCTCTCCTAGGGTGGAACCAAAGTTTGTACCAAATACATTTCATTTGTGCTACTTAATATATGGTATAATTTCTTAAATCCAAGAAGATTAAACACAATAGTATTTTACACAGAACGACAGTATTTGCATATCTGTGCTCTCAATACGTATTAAAAGTCTGTATATTACCCCTGCCATTGTGCGTTCACAGTACCATGTTCCTCTCAGCGCTGCATTAAAATGGATCAGGTTCCATTAGCATTATTTTTCATGTGAGGTTTAGAAGGGGATTCTCATTTCATATTTTCATAATATCAAACAAGTCTTCGAGCCGCAATGGACAGGCTTGTTGTGTTTGAATTTTCATTTCTGTGCAAATAGCACTCTGAGCTGATTTAGAGATAGAAGCATGACCTCTTATGGTGTGATGATAATTATCGAAATGACTGTGTGCCACCGGTACACTCTGTTATAGAGGTCTCTGAAGGAGTTGTAAATAAGAGCTTTGTTAGTGCAGAGGGTGAAATAAATGTCTCCCATTATTGTTACATAATGGGTAAAATGTATATGATATATAATGGGCTGTACATACCTACACTGGATGATTCCTGTGGATTCCATCACACAAATTATGGCAGAGGTACAATATAGTGTGGGTTTTTCCCCACCCCAATCATAAATCCCCCTATTGCTACCAACTGAACAACCAACAATTTGCAGCAAACTATACCAACGCTTTGAAGAAGATGCCTGAGCTGTTTATTCTTCTGTTATAGTGTAATGGTATATTAAACATATACATATATTCCACACATTTGATGTACAAGCTGTCTGTTTTTAGTTGAATGGTTTCCAGTTGGTTAGTTATGTTTCGGGATATCACCATGATACACATACCATAGTGGCAGGCTACACAAGGATTGCAACAATGTAGGTTGAAAAGGTTCAACTCAAACTATAAGTACACACGGGGAATTAAATAGAACAAAAAATAAGATATACAAAACAACGATGATGCGGAAGTACAAACCAGAGCATTGGTAATAACCCTCAATGTATTCAGCATTCGTGATGTTTCCAGTGCTTGGATGACATTACAAATAAACCATTGTCTGTCTCCTGAACCCTGTGATAAGGTCACCTGAAGTTAAGTCTTATTTTCTGGGGCTATTTTGTGGCTTATAATGGTGGTGTTCCAAGTTTTTATTGCCCACATTACTACATGGTTAATGTTAAACCCAGTGTGTATTAATGTATGTGAAACATTGCCTAATTGTGTTTCGAACTGATATGAAGTACGAGTGACCGTGAAGTATGAGTGGCCGGGAAGTATGAGTGACCGGGAAGTATGAGTGACCGGGAAGTACGAGTGACCGGGAAGTACGAGTGACCGGGAAGTACGAGTGACCGGGAAGTACGAGTGACCGGGAAGTACGAGTGACCGGGAAGTACGAGTGACCGGGAAGTACGAGTGACCGTGAAGTACGAGTGACCGGGACGTACGAGTGACCGGGACGTACGAGTGACCGGGAAGCATGAGTGACCGGGAAGTACGAGTGACCGGGAAGTACGAGTGACCGGGAAGTACGAGTGACCGGGAAGTACGAGTGACCGGGAAGTACTTTTCTATGCCGAAAAACTCTTCTTCTGTCCTACAAAGTCAGTAACATTGTGATTTTTTTCCAGGCGTGAGCCCAGTGTTCCAGGTCTTATTAAAGCGAGCTAAAAACGAATGAATGATTCCCAAGAGAAAACTTCTCCACATGCCGCAAACACCAACTGGTAGCTTATCTAAAATAACAAGATCTTAACATTTCCCATCAGCCAAAAAAAATTAGAACTGGACTACGAAATTAAATAATTTTCAGAAGCAATTATTAGATTAAAATGACAACAAAAGACAAAAAGAGGAGACATGTAAAGGAAAACCTATAAATTCGCTTAATCTGTTTTTGCTTGCAGGGATTTTAGCTCCAATTATTCTTCTGCACAGTATGTCTGTTCAGGAGGGCTGAGTTATCTATAGAGCACTAAAGCAAATAAATCACCAATGACTATACGGAAAAATGAAAGATTTCTCAGGTACTTGGTTCAGGAACAGATCAAGCAGTTGATAATTGTTGCAGTTGCACAAATTCAATGTCTCTCTTATTCTGCTTTTATGCAGAACAATGCAAAATCTGAAGTTGATGTTTATTCAAATGAGTTGATGCGTGTTGCCATGAACCACGAAGTTGCTTTCTGCAGAGATATCGGGTATTTGACCTGTTTTGGGTAACAAGCCGTAAGTAGCCTCGCTGTGGTGAAGGTGTGTAGTTAATGCAAAACTGTTTTCTAATGTTCACAAGGCAGATAATAAGGAAACAAAGACGAATGATACTGTCTTGGGAAAAAAAAGGTTATTTATTTAAAACAAATCAACGTTTTAAATACACGTTTTTTTCAAAAGGTCCAAATAGGGACTGAAACATGAACTTGTTTGAAATAAATATCAAAACTACAGCAGTTCTGCTCATCTGTGACAGAATACAGTAACTACAGGAATTGTGAGTGCTCCGTTTTCTATTCTACTCACAAGGCAGATAAGGCAGAGATTTGACTAGCGGGCCCACAAAGCAATACACTTTTTCATAAAGTGACAGGCGCGAAACGCGAAAGAGGTTTTCTTACCCTCGTAGCTTTTGTTGTTTGGGATGTGCCCAATAAATACATTTTTATCTTTTGCACTCGAACCCTTGTTTCTTATTTTAAGCTGTACATTGCCCTTTTCCACCCCAGTTTCTTGCTTTATTTTGGCACAAAACAATAGGCATGTGAACACTTGTAAACGTGCAGAGGGTACACACATTGGTTGTGAGCATGTGTTGATTTTAGCTTTTGATCGTAATGGTTTTACTCATTGTATGCTTGCCTATATGCAGTACACGAATCAATCCACGTGTGTGCACCCACAAAAAACATTCAGCTATAAAACTTGGCCGTACTGCACATTTAGCCTTAATCTAAGGAAAAAAGGATTACAGTAGCCTGTTCGTAGTTAGGAAAGTGTCACTCTATACTTATATATAGGACTTAGAGCAGGGGTACTCAACTCCAAGCCTCAAGCCCCTTCCTCCCCCAACAGGTCAACATTTCAGGATATCCCAGCTTCAGCACAGGTGGCTCAATCAGAGGCTCAGTCAAAGACTACTGGGAGGGGGGAGGGGCTTGAGGATTGGAGTTGAGAACCAGTGCCTTAGGCCTCGGTCCCGCTGCGCTCGGTGGCGCTGGCGGCCATGTCGCGAGTTCCCCACCAGCAGGGGAATCCTCGCGAGCCGGTCCCGGTCCCCCCTGGCGGCACAGCTTACTACACGCTGTGGCGTGTCAGCCGCTAGGAGACACAAGAGAATGGTGTTTCCTATCGTTGACACGTCACGTGGTGTGGCTGTGAGCCAATGGAGAGGGGAGGCTTCGGGAGGAGGAGAGGCTTCCGGGAGCGGGGAGGAGTGTGGAGTGAAAGCAGGTGCGTGCCTGTCTGTGTGTGTGTCTGAGTGCGTGCGTGCCTGTGTGTGTGTGTGTATATGTGTGTGTGTGTATGTGTGTGCCTGAGTGCCTGCCTCTGTCTGTGTGTGTGTATGAGTGCGTGAGTGCCTGCATGTGTGTGCGCGCGCGTGTGTGTATGAGTGCGTGAGTGCCTGCCTGTGTGTGTATGTGTGTATGTATGAGTGCTCCAGCCCGAGTCCGTGGATGGAGGGAGGGAGGGGGGGGGGGAGAGTAGCAGGTCCCTCCTGCAGCCCGTGGAGGGAGTGGGGGGAGAGTAGCAGCTCCCTCCTGCAGCCCGTGGAGGGAGTGGGGGGAGAGTAGCAGCTCCCTCCTACAGTCCGTGGAGGGAGGGGGGGGTGAGTAGCGGGTCCCTCCGCTCAAGCCACGCCCCCCCTCCCTGTCAAACCTCCCACTCCCGCCCACCTCCCGCTCCGGCTCCCGCTCCCTACAGACCGCATATCGCGGTCTGTGTATCTCAGCGCACCACCTGTCAGCAGTGCGGGTGCGCTGACTCTGGGAGTGGGGGCTTAGCCTTAGGCTGCGGCCACGCTGCTGATGAGCGCGCTCATGCTTGAGAGCGGTGACGCCACCAACTCTCCAAGCATGAGCGCAGGGTGTCCTGCATAATTTTGCAAGCACGGGTGGGGGGGAGGGTGGATCGGGGCTATTTCTGGGTGTGTGTGTGTGTGTGTGTGTGTGTGTGTGTGTGTGTGTGTGTGTGTGTGTGTGTGTGTGTGTGTGTGTGTGTGTGTGTGTGTGTGTGTGTGTGTGTGTGTGTGTGTGTGTGCGTGGCTGTGTGCTGTGTACATTGACTGCTGCCGAGCGCACTTCAAAATCAATTTTCTTTGCCTCCCCAAGCACCGAGCTTGGGAGAGCGTATGTGCCCGTTCACAAGCGCGCGCCACGTGGCCATGCAGATTCACATTCACTCAAGTATACGCGCCAAGCGCGCTTAGTGGCAGCGTGGATGCAGCCTTAGCGTATCAGTACTAGTACAATCCTCAGTAACAATTAAGGTTAGTGGAGGTCCAAACCCTATGAACAAGTCATCAGTAACATTAAGAGGACATGGAAGTGTCATATCAAGACCTCTATTACATGTATATTTAAATCAATGGAATGATTCCATGAATAATGATTCCAGTTAATTATGTTAGCACAATAGCTGTCTACAGTATAAACATAATCTGATCTGCTTCTGGGACACAAGGTCTACACAGCACCTTATTTTGTGCACCAGGTGGAACAACACAGTCTGGCTTGACAGTTTGTATACATATTTACAGTGCATGCGTTCTGTCTTGATGAGAGGCTTCACACAAGCCCAGAAATGAACCGTTCATGTGTTGGAAGCCCTCTGCTATGATAATTGATAAGAATGACTTCCAGTACAAATGGGTAATGGCTTATTGCATTCGCTCCAGAATCTCTGAAAATTGCCATTCCTAAAGCACAAACCTGTTCTGGAGCTTGCATCAGAAACACAGGGGGCATCCTGGGAAAAACAAGTTTGAAAGCAGGTTTTGGGGATACTGTAAATAACAAATCGGAGGCTTTAAATATTAATATGCCACAGGGGGATATCAAATTGATCTCCATAGACGTTTATTGTACTGTAAGTGGTGCAGTCAAGCTATTAGATATTTTGGGATTTATTTGACAAACGACTACAACAAATAATTTCACAGTCATTTCCCCACAAAGTTTAAAATTCTTAAAAGACAATGGTTCAAATGTCATATATCTCGTGGTTTGGTAGGACTGTCTAGGACGTTTGTCACGTGCGGGACATTTAAAGATGGCACATGGCAGCGGGCAGTCCAGGTAGGGTGCGGTTATCGGAGCTGGCTTCTTGTAGGAGCTTGTTGGGTGGTCGGGCATGGTAGCTTGCACGACAGGACATTGATATTTTGTGTGGCGATATGTGAAGCGGCGAGGTGCCTTGCAGACAGGTATCCCACCGGTGAGTTGTTCCGGCGGTGACATGTGGTGGCAGAGCTCCAGCGGCGTTTTGGTCGCGGCCACACATCCAATTTAATTGGTAGGATATACTCTGTGAAAATACATATACTCCCATGGACATGATATGTTTTGAAAATCTTACCAATCCCAGAGCCCCTAGGCTGCGCTTATAGTACTGGCTATGCGACCGGTTACGCGACCGCTGGCATCAGCTGTCGCCGTAGCTATTGTGATTCCTGCACTCTGGTGCAGGAGACCAAGGGAGGGCGTGGTGGAGGCGTGGCCGTGAGCGGTTCGCCCTCACTGGCTGAACCGCTCATGTACCACGGTAAATCTTAAATTCCCTAGACTTCAGGGATTTTAGTAACTTTGGCGCTGCGCATCGCCCCGCCGCGATCTCACCCACTATGGGCACCGTCGCCCATTACTATAAGTGCAGCCTTAAGGTCATACAAGACCTCCAAACACAAACCCTGACATTTGCATGGGCTAAGAAGAAGCCACAGATAAATAAACTAATTCTACAGCATGTCAACCTCCTAGTGCTGGCGGTTTGGCTTTACCATGCCTGATTTCTTATTACAGGGCTGCTGAATTTGGGCAGTTCTCCTGGCACGCTGAATCCCATTTGAAGAGATACTGTAGGTGGAAATGGAGGAAACAATCTTGGCCCCATATGAAATTAGTACTCTACTCTGGGCCAGTACAAGACAAAGCCCATACTTACCTTGCCACAATTGCCCACTCTCTTAAACTATGGGATACAAATACATGGAAATTCAGCCTCATTAGTAAAAATCCCCTTATGACTCCATTATTTCACAACCCACACTTCACCCCGGATTTTGAGCTAGCTTTGAAAGAATGGTGGTCTAAAAATGTATGCAGACTAAAAAATCTGGTTATACATTTTAAAACAAAACAGTTTGAACCGCTTGCTACGGAATTTGATATCTCCAGACAAGAATGTTTCCATTATTAACAACTTACAGTCTTCATACAGAAATCTAAACCTGATTCTCCTACCACTATTCTTGAGGGAGCCTGCTTCAATTCCTCCACACAAACAGGTGTTACTTCCAAGCAATGCATATGTACGTTTCTCAACAATTCTCAGGAAAAAAGTAAATACAAGTCTCAATGGGAGTCAGACCTAGGTTATATCCTGGATTCAAAAGGATTGGGAGGCACTGGGAGTGGCTGCTTCCAAATGTTCTGTCAATACGACTGGCAAAGAAAATGCATATAAGGTCTTATTCAGATGTTACCCAACCCCAACACGGCTCTCGTGGGATGTATCCGGGTGCCTCTTCTTACTGTCCTAAGTTTATACACATGTGGTGGCCATGTCCAGAGTAGCCCAGCTTTGGACCAAAGTTCAGCTTTGACTCACAAGGTTTTAGGCCTCTTCCTTCTACTTGATCCCTGGTCCTGCCTTCTTAATAGGCCAATTCAAGATCTCTATAAACATTCTAACAAATTGATCTCCCATATCAAAGCAGCAGCGAGGTGTTCTGTTGCTGCTTATAGGCGGAAAAAAGACCTCCCATCTATAACACATAAAAAGTAAGAGCTGGTTTAATCTCCAAATGGAGAGATTAACTACAGTAGTGTCCTTTGTGATTCTTGTTCCACATTCCGAAAGGTTTGGCAACCCTGGTGGATTTTACTTCAGGGTTTAAACCCCAATATCCTGACACATTCAGTGATCCTTCTCTGACTCTGTGTGCCATCTGTATTATCTCAAAACATTTGATATATCACACAAAGACCCCCTTGTTCCTTCTAGACTTCAAGATGTCTCAGAAATTGTATTTTTGGAATATGCTCACACTTTTGTCTTTTACTGTAACTGCATGTTATGGAAATCTTGTTGTACTCTTCTCCCCCAACCCTCTCTACTATTTCTTGTACCCCCTCACCACCCTGTCCCCTTTGAATGAAGAAAAAAAAAGAATAAAATGTGAGTTACAAAAGAAAGAAAGGGAACAAAGTTGGGAACGGTGTATAAGTAGAATAATTGGCAGTAAGGGCTTGTTCATAAAACCAAAAATATCTCCAGGGCGAAACAATAAGCTAAATATTTATCTGCATTAATTGAAGAGTTATAGGCACATCTGCCTCGCACTGTCGTTCGGTGGATGGCCCTCCAGCAGTGTGTACTGAGGGCTCTCTTTTATTGTACAAGAAATCCAGTAAGAAAACACAAACAATCTCAGCCTTAGAAGTCAAGAACCATGCAAAGGAGAACAGCTGGTGCTTATTTGGCCAGCATGCTCCTCCTGCAATGCTTATTGCTAGAAGCACCAGTACTATTTTAAGCCAGTCACAAGAATGGTCATTGAGCCAAATTGTTTAAATGTTAGTAATGCGAAAGAAAATCCCCATTCTCTCGTTGACCCCTTGAGTTCTGAAAAGAGGCAACACTTCTATTATACGAAGAGATCCTTCTCACGGAACTAGACGCAATGGTACACACTGAGGAATCCCACCGCCACTTGATTCCAAGACACCACTCACAAGCATCCCCAGACACCACTCGCAAGCATCCCCAGAGACTACTCGCAAGCATCTCCAGACACCACTCGTGAGCTTCCCCAGAAACCACTCGCAAGTATCCCTAGATACCACTCGCAAGCATCCTCAGACACCACTCGCAAGCATCCCCAGACACCAATCGCAAGCATCCCCAGACACCACTCGCAAGCATCCCCAGTCACCACTCATGAGCATCCCCAGACACTACTCATGAGCATCCCCAGACACCACTCGTGAGCATCCCCAGATACCACTCGTGAGCATCCCCAGACACCACTCGCGAGCATCCCCAGTCACCACTCGTGAGCATCCCCAGACACCATTCGCGAGCATCCCTAGACACCACACATAAGCATCCCCAGACACCACTCGCAAGCATCCCCAGACACCACACGTGAGCATCCCCAGACACCACTCGTGAGCATCCCCAGACACCATTCGCGAGCATCCCTAGACACCACACGTAAACATCCCTAGACACCACACGTAAGCATCCCCAGACACCACCCGCTAGCATCCCCAGACACCACTCGTGAGCATCCCCAAGCACCAATCGTGAGCATCCCCAAGCACCAATCGTGAGCATCCCCAAGCACCACTCGTGAGCATCCCCAGACACCACTAGTGAGCATCCCCAGACACCACTCGTGAGCATCCCCAGACACCACTCGTGAGCATCCCCAGACACCACTCGTGAGCATCCCCAGACACCACTCGTGAGCATCCCCAGACACCACTCGTGAGCATCCCCAGACACCACTCGTGAGCATCCCCAGACACCACTCGTGAGCATCACCAGACACCACTCGTGAGCATCCCCAGACACCATTCTCGAGCATTGAGAGACACCACTCACAATTCCACCAACAGCTTTCTCACAAAGAGGTTCTGAACTTCCAGTCTCTTCAAGAGTATGTTCCTATAGAAGAACGACGTTTACTTGCTGTAAAAATGGTGGCAAGGAGATGTGAAGGAGTCGAATAGTTGATTAAAGTATTAGATATATAACCCTCCCTGCTGGGCTTTTAGGGAGCTTACATCGGGGTTTATTAAATGGCTACTCCGCATGGGTTACCTTGAATCGGGCTGGATTCAGGCGGCTGGGCGATGCGGTAGCAAGGTTGTAGAATAAAGGGCGCCATATTAATGACATTGTATTTTATAACAGACATACATGAATACAGTTTTTCCATCAGTAATTATAATTGTTTGTTCTTGTATAGCGCTGCTAGTTTTACGTAGCGCTTTACAGAGACATTTTGCAGACACAGTCCCTGCCCCATAGATCTTACAATCTATGTTTTCGGTGCCTGAGGCACAGGGAGATAAAGTGACTTGCCCAAGGTCACAAGGATACGACACCGGGAATTGAACAAGGTTCCCCTGCTTCAAACTTCCGGATTCTACTGCCCAATGCGCGTCTTTGCGTGCGACGTCAGCAGAGTCCTCACTGGCCGTGTGCCAGAAACAACCCTCTGCAGTCCTTGCAAACCCTCTGTTTAGAAACGTATAGCGCCACCTTGCGAACCCTACTAGTTTCACATCTTTCTCAAGCTTCTTCAGGGGACGCGCATTGGGCAGTAGAATCCGGAAGACAGCAAGGATCACCACGCGGGGAGCCCTGTTGTTGCAGTCAACGGCAGCGTTCCCTAGACGCGGATCTTACCCGGGTGGCACCTGACGTGTTATCACCGAGGAGGACAAGTGGACATCACGAGGTGACCATAGGAGAACGGTACTTTCGTGGTATTCTCTGTGGACTTTCACTTGGATGGAGCAGTGTCCTTTGTCGCGGTGACATCATTTCCTTGTATCCCACCGATGCTGCACTATTCATTCCTTACTTGTAAGTAAGAGTGGGGGCTTGTGCCCTAATATATATATCTCTTACTCAATCTAAGAGGTCTGTGTTTGTCTTTTTTGTTTTTTGCATAAATTCAGAGGCAGCTCACAAAGCAATTGACGTTCAATGGCATTGGTGAGATGTATCAACGTAAAGTGCGAATAGAAGTTTGTTTTGACGCATTGCGCCATTTTCTGCTTACTTAACTGCAGGAAAGCGTTTCAAACAAATTGTTAGCCAGAAACGTTTACGCAACTACAGACATGACAGATTTTTTAAATGCAAATACGAGATAAGTGTGACCCGCAGAGATGCAGAATTTGATACATTGCATTCAAATCTGTACATCATGTAACTTCTCCTATACAGAAGGATGATGCACATGGCACAAATGTGGAGCAAATACATTGATACGAGGACGCAAAGAGACGCAAAATTAAAATGATGCAATTTGCGCACATTCTTGCCCAAATTTGCCATATGACACCAAAGCATTTCCTAATAATCTATACTTCTATATACTGTGCCTGAATAATATCCACAGGGATTAACATAACAAAATCCCTTACAAGTCATCTTTCTGGCCATTCCTGCATTTCCCAAACCAATATTTCTAACACTCCATCTCTCTGCGTTGCATCAATTTATTCAGCTTACAGAACTAAATAGCTTTTCACCAATAAACCATTTAAAAAGTATCAAGGCCAATCATTTGAGACTGAGATTTTTTTTTGTTGCTATACTCTTCAGATTTCAGTAGCAGTAGGACAGTTTTGTGAATATTTCTGATTAGCTTTATCGCTCGTGGAAGAGCTAAAGAAAGAGCATCGATAATGACTTAAATCTGGAAGAATCAATCAGATTTACCACCTGAAGCAGGCTGTGAGGCAGAGGCAGTTATCTCAACTGAAACAATGATGTTTTGTGACTAGAATACAATTGCAAGAAGGAGTTTGTTTGGCTTACACTTTGAAAAATTCAATAGAAGCTTTACACTCACACAACACCAGCCCAGAATATCAATTATACTGAATATTAATTCCAACTTTCACATTTTCTAGCAATCTGTGATAATTTGCAGCCAGTGTGTGTTAGACACAATACTTCTAAAGAACTTATTTTTTCCACAGGCTGTTTTTCTATTAGCAGGTGTATAATAAAAAAGAAAGGTCACGCATATTAGAAGAGATTTGTTAATCAAAGGTACTATTCAAACAATTTGTTGCATGGCGGGTGTAGAAAATTGCAATTAATTTAGCATGAAAAACCAAAAATAAAATCGATGCAGCGGCAACGCTAAACCTGTATTTAAATACGGGGCGACGTCCTTCCTGGCAATCTCAGTATTAATTATCCTACTTATTCATGTACCTCGGGTAGCACATACAGATGTAGCAAGACTTACTGTCAAGTGTTTGCCACGATCGAACTGCGGGGAGTCCATGTGTCTGAATGGAACCCCAAAGCATTAATCCTTTGGTGCCATGGCTGCCCCGGTCATGTGGCACCAGCACTGAAGACAGTAAGGCTAAGTCCTTGCTGCCGCAGACCGCCCGGCGAGATCACATTGCCTTAAAGCATTGATCACGCCCATAGACCGACAGCAGGAGGGGGTGTGCGTTGCGCGAGGAATCAGTTGAAACTGATTTCTCGCCGCGATGGGCAGGTCACGTGAGCAGTTCGTCCAATGAGGGCGAACCAGCTCCGTGACATCACTGACATGCCCCCCCCCCCCCCCGACGGCGCATCTAGCATGTCCAAAAACCGCACCTGCTTCACGTGGGTGATGTCACGGACGCACATGCCTCCGCGCGGGCGAAAGCTGTATGGACTTAGCCTGAGGCTTACTACATTTGTATGAGTGCAAATCAGAACATACGTGGTAGCACTGGCCGTGATGGTTGGATGGCTTCTTGCATGGCTAAGAATGGATTCAACGCTCATGACGCTACACATTTGCCATATAATGTAGAGAATATGATCATCTGACCAGTTGTAAGGAAGACCTGGTGAGATCTCCTGTACTTTTGACGGTCACACGCTGATCATGCATGGTAATGAGTCAAAAGATAGATACATTGTGAAGATTATGCAATCTGGGTGGGCATGAAGGGGAAAGTAAGTATGTTCCTTTTGTTTAAAACCAGAGACAGAACATGAAACACAGACAGAGCTCAGTGCTACATCCAAAGACACAAATACACGGCACAGTGCCTAAATATATATATATATATATATATATATATATATATATATATATATTTAGGCACTGTGCCTAACCAGATTTGCTGGCTAACCAGATTTGCATATATATATATATATATATATATATATATATATATATATATATATATATATATATATATATATATATATATATATATATATATATATGCAAATATAGCTGTATGCTCATCTGCATGTCTTAGGCAGATCTGCAACCCCACCTTTCCCCATTATCACCCAGCATACAGCACTTCCACTGCAGCAAGGGATTCTGGGAAATGACATGCAAATGAGCACACAGTGTCACTTTTTGCCTCAATAACCATTTTTAACATGGTTCCCTATAGGCTTAAGCTTGCTGCATGGTCACAGCTTTGAGCACAGCCAGGGTTAAGGTGCATACCCAGAAAACCACCCACAGACAGCTGTTTCAACCTTGATGGGTCTCATCAGTGTGGGGTTGATTTACTGGGAATGCAAGAGAGGCTATGGGATAGGCTAAACCATAATACTGAGTTAAGTTATATATATATATCTTTTGAATAAAAATAGATTCTTAATAACCTGTACATTACCAGGAAGAATGATTTATAATAAATCTGTCAAAATTAGTTGCATAGTTCTAAGTCTGATTGAAGCTCTTATTAACCTGTATAATACCAGGAAAAGCACTCTGTATTAGATTTGTCACAATCAAACTGGATGCAAGTTCCCATGGGTGTGGAAGGTGCAAAGGAGTGAGCTTTAACCATTTAAAAGTAGGAGGGGGTGAGCTTCAAACTAGGGAAGGAGGAGCCACCCTCCAAATCAGCTAGGACCAGCTGAACAAGAATTGCAAAACATACAGGACCCCTATAAGCTCATATTAAACCCCAAAAATAACCACAACATATATATATTTATTCACACTGATACACATACACACTCTTTCTTCACTTGCTTTCAGTTACCCTTTGACACCTCCAGCCATAAATCTCATCCACACCGGGGGAAGGACCAGCACAGATAACATTCCAAGAGACACTGTTTTTAAGTAATCCTTGCTTCATTCATTGTAACATCGCCGGAAGAAGAGATCAGTGTATCTCGAAAGCTCGCACAAATAAAAGCATTTCGCTAGCCACAGAACGGTATCATCTATTTATTTTTTGATTATTGAAGCTCGGCTAACACAGTACTGATACCTCTACATATATATATATATATATATATATGTATATATATATATATATATATATATATATATATATATATATATGTATAAGTGTCAAAGAGGAGTGCTACTGAGCATGGCAATCTATGTTAGTGTTAGGACCCTTGAGACGTGTCTGCCTTGGAGGAGCTCAAGGGCTTACAATACTTTGGCCAAAAAGTTAAACAAAAAGACAATTTTATTCAAAAGATATCTATATATCTATATCTATATCTATCTCTATATATATATATATATATATGTGTATATATATATATATATATATATATATATATATTTAGGCACTGTACCGTGTATTAGTGTCTTTGGATGTAGCACTGAGCTCTGTCTGTGTTTTATGTTCTGTTCCTGGTTTTAAATATATATTGCCATGCTCAGTAGCACTCCTCTTTGACACTTATACGCATATTATATATGTTGTGGTTATTTTGGGGGTTTAATATGAGCTTATAGGGTCCTGTATATGTTCCTTTTGTGTTTTAGGATTCATCCAATATTTGATTCCGTGGGCAGGTGAAGGCGTATAACAGAAAGAGAGGAAACTGGGGCGGCCAAGTGGTCTTTATCTGAATTAATTGGCTGTGTATTTTTATATAGAAAAATGGCATCCCTAACCACTTTTAGTTAGGAACATGTAATCAACTGCTGATTGATGAGTATTAGGTATACATTTTAAGACTAAAAGGTTTAAGGTGTGAATACATTATCAAGTGGCCCTTATGATGTCCTAATGGACATTATAGGGTGTATGGATCAAGAACTAAGACATGTTACCCAATGTCAAAGAAGCAGGAATTAGGCCCGCATTGCATCAGTGAGACCCATCATGTGAGTGTATTTAAGGCCCAAAGAAGGAATTGGGGGAAAGGGTACATGAAATACACATTATCATGGGCTGAACCTAGCTGCTTCTTGGAAAGTCACCCTTTATTATGTGTGTGTGTGATATAAAACTGCCTGGCCAATATGTCAAATCAAAAGTAATAAACATAATTAACAAACGGGTCATCATTAAAATAAGATGAATATTTTAAGTGAGTTACATGCAAACATTTATAAAAATGGTGGCAGCAAAGTTTGTTAACTTAAGTAACGTCAAATAAACTCTGCTTCAGCTGCAGTATTCGGTTTGATAGAACTGCCTGACGCAACAGTTTAAGTCCTTATCAATAAATATGCCCCTTTATTCTTACAGGCACATTATTTATTGACTGGCTAAACACATTGTTGCAATAATTTGTGGTTCATGATCTCACTTCTAAGTGGATTGTTGCTAAGAAATATTGTGTTAATTCTTACTGGAATATAATATCCATTTCCCGAATGGTTCATCGGAATACTTTTCGTTTACTGTTTGTCTTTGTAACAATATTAATGCAATAAACTGATTGCGTACCTTCATCTACACAAGAATACATAAGAACGTACTAATCACTGGAGTGATGTGTCATGGACCAGGAGAGCTCAAAATGAAACAAAGATACAGCGATTTGCCAAAGTACATCCAATGCCTTAGTGTAAGGGTTCCCGTCCTGGCTTTGGCTGGAACCCGCCCTTACCTGGCTACTGTGGACATTTTGATTACTGGCAGCCTTCTATATTGGCTGCACCAGTTCAAGGGCTTAAATAGCAGCCAGTGACTTCCAGCCCCTGTCTGAGCATTGTATACTTTTCGTTGTGTTCCGGGCCACCCTGGGCTCTAGTTCCTGAGTGTTCCCCATTCCTGGGCCTTCCGTGTGGCTTGCCAGTCCCTGTGGCTTCCTGTTCCAGAGGCTAGCCTGTTGCTATGGCTTGCCTATCCCTGTGGCTTCCCTGTATCAGAGGCTAGCCTGTTGCTATGGCTTGCCTATCCCTGTGGCTTCCCTGTATCAGAGGCTAGCCTGTTGCTGTGGCTTGTCTATCCCTGTGGCTTCCCTGTATCAGAGGCTAGCCTGTTGCTATGGCTTGCCTATCCCTGTGGCTTCCCTGTATCACAGGCTAGCCTGTTGCTCTGGCTTGCCTATCCCTGTGGCTTCCCTGTATCAGAGGCTAGCCTGTTGCTGTGGCTTTCCTATCCCTGTGGCTTCCCTGTTTATTTGGAATTCCTGTTGCTGACCCCGGACCGTGACCCCGACCTCGCTGCTTTCCGCCTGTCGCCTGGATTCTGCACCACTGCCGGCTTACCGACCACGAATACTCTAATAGGACTCTGTCACTGGGCTCTGGTCAGTTCATTGGCATCCCTACCTCAGCCCTGCAGGTCCGCTTCCTAAGTGGAGATGAGCATCGTCACACTTATCTTATGGTAACCGAAACAGATACATTAAAGTTAGTAAACGTAAAGGTTACTGAATGTACAAACGTGGCACAAACCCTCCACCCTACAAAATACAGATATAACACACGACTCTGGGTTGTGACTTCCAGATCTCAGTTTGGATTATACAATGACCTCTCGAGCTAACCATAAGTAAAAAGCAAAAAAGGGAAAGTGAGTCTATCTTGACTGAGCCATTGATTGAGCCACCTGTGCTGAAGCAGCGATATCTTGACAACCTGACCTGTTGGTGGCCCTTGAGGATGGTAGTTCCCCACCCCTGGTCTCTCTGCCTGGTGTTTGAGAGATTGACAGGCGCTCGTGAAGCCTGCGTGAGATGTGTGGGTGTTCTTTACCTTTATTTCATCAACTTTTCAGTTGAAGTTAATTTTAAACTCTTCGGAAGAACAGTAGAATTACAGAGACAAGTTTTGACAGGAAACAGGTTGATGCAACCTGAAAAACCTTCCCAGATCCACCGAGAAACTCCAAAAATATGCATTCTCAAGCAAAATGACAACAAAAGTACTCAAATAATCTCTGTTACGTGGCTACGTGTACATTAGTAATTTCATTCTCGCAAGAAGAATAAGACGAAACCAAGAGAAAAAAGTGAATATCGGAGGAGTTTGTCTGTGAAGACTGAGAGCTCAGTCACCACATTAGCTATATATTTTGTCCTTACTTTCCTCCTTTTTCCGCAATATCATCTATCTTTCAGATCAATCGCATCCTTCATCCTCCCGGTCCCCTGTGGTAATGATAGTAATCTATATCCGTACGGCAAATCATTTACAAAGACTCCTACCCAATTGATAAATCCACTTGTGGATATTTCAGCTCTGGAAATATTATTGTTTATCTACGGAAAAATCAATACAAATTCGATTATATTCGGAAACCTTTGGGCATTGCTCTACTCGGGTCGGATGCGTTTTCATTTTCACTGTGGGCTTTCTTCATTTTGTGCACTTTCATTAATCTTCTCACGACTATTTCTTTTTGTTTGTCTTCTTACTCTTTGCAGCGTTTTGTTTGCACATAGGATAATGTTTCCGTGCTCGGGGATCCCCTATGAACGGTTATAGCAGTGTTGTTTTATGATCAGATCTTTGTGCTGCATTGTTTTTTTTCTTTTCTTCGTTTATTTTTTTAAACTAAAAACTCTTACACAATTGGGCCCTTTAAGCCACTAATGCTATCCTACTTCAGCTGTGTTAAATAAAACCGTGTCCTAATCCTTATCTCATATTGTCATGGGTGTGGGCAATAGCTAGATCAGGGGTAGCCAACTCCGTCCTCAAGAGCTACCAACAGGTCAGGTTTTCAGGATATCCCTGCTTCAGCACAAGTGATGAAGTCGGAGACTGAGCCACTGATTGAGCCCCTTGTGCTGAAGCAGGGATATCCTAAGAACCATACCTATTGATAGCTCTTGTATGGAATTGTCCACCCCTGAGCCATACAAACATATATATGTACCTTATTTCTTATATAGTACCATCCTTCTACATACTGTAGTGCTTTACAGCAGTAATACACGTGACATCATACCATAACACGTAATGGGAATAAGCACTTCAGACATAAAAGTAACAATTAGGAAAAGGAGTCCCTGTCCCGAAGAGCTTACAATCTTCTAATACTCATCAGTTCCTGGCAGGACTGTGCGAAATTCCCAAAGCCACTGCCAGATCTGCATGCAAAATTTCCTGCAACCACTGCCAGATCCACGTGCAAAATTTCCTGCAACCACTGCCAGATCCACGTGCACAATTTCCTGCAACCACCGCCAGATCCACGTGCTAAATTTTCTGCAACCACTGCCAGATCCACGTGCAAAATTTCCTGCAACCACTACCAGTTCCACGTGCAAAGTTTCCTGCAACCACTGCCAGATCCACGTGCTAAATTTCCTGCAACCACTACCAGTTCCACGTGCAAAGTTTCCTGCAACCACTGCCAGATCCACGTGCTAAATTTCCTGCAACCACTGCCAGATCCACGTGCAACATTTTCTGCAACCACTGCCAGATCCAGATAAAAAATGTAATGCAACAATTGCTGAATCCATGTGAAAATTTTCCCGCAACTACTGCCAGGTCCACGTGTAAAATTTCCTGCAACCACTGCCAGATCCACGTGTTCAATTTCCTGCAACCACTGCCAGATCCACGTGTTCAATTTCCTGCAACCACTGCCAGATCCACGTGTTCAATTTCCTGCAACCACTGCCAGATCCACGTGTTCAATTTCCTGCAACCACTGCCAGATCCACGTGTTCAATTTCCTGCAACCACTGCCAGATCCACGTGTTCAATTTCCTGCAACCACTGCCAGATCCACGTGTTCAATTTCCTGCAACCACTGCCAGATCCACGTGTAAATTTTCATGCTATCGCTGCCGGATCCACGTGCAATTTACACAAGCACAGCTGGATACTGGGAAATATAGGCATCATTTTCACAAACACTGCAAGATCCAGGAAAGTCCTACCGGGCGAATCCCCGCTTATCGACTTCTTCCTTCCAGCGTCTTCCCAATATGCAGATGTTCCACCTGGCTGCTCTCGTGCCCCCCCAAAAAGCAGACCTTAAAACACGTGTACTTTGGGAGGTCCGTAAAAGTTTTAAATTGCCTCACATATGGGTACATATTAGCTTTGAGGACGGCCATTAGTAATCATCCTGATGAAGCCCGCTGGGTTTACTACAATCACCTTGTCACATGGCTACACCGAGAGACAAACACTTGTTGGAAGAGATCACCATTGTTCCGTATCGCACTTGTTCACCGCCGCCGGGTAGGGTTGACAGGTGTCCAGTATTGAACCGGACTGTCCTCTGTTTGGGGACACTGTCCAGTAAAAAATAGAAAATAGAGGTAATACTGGACAAGTACTGTATGTGTATACCAGTATTACCTCTCTGGACATAGTGACCTGACCGACTTGGGGAGCCACGGGATTTCCCTGAGCAGGGAGAGAGCAGGACTGTTGCTAGGGGGCTGGGCAGCTTCCTCCATCCTGATTTGGCTGCTGTTAGGTAATGCAGCCGATTAGTAGGTGGTGTCAGGAGCTTGGGGGCGGGACCAAGGAGAGGAGGAAACCACATGGAGCGGAGAGGTGTGTCGATTGTGTGTGTCTTGAGCGTGTGTCTCGAGTGCCTCGCACCTTCCACCATTGTGTCCAGTGTTTTTGGAGAAGCCGTCCGACAACCCTATTCACCGGCTGAATCTTCCGACATTGCGATATCTCTAGGATGGTCACGCGCACATCTTTACTTTACCTTATTGTAAGTGACAGACATTTATTTTTCATTACATGTTTTATATTTTTAATAACCTCTGGCGCACTTCTTTCGCTCGTCTGTTTCAAAATACATGCGTAATTCACAGAACTAGAACCTGCTGTATTTATGTATAATTTACACAAACGTGCTTGGATTTGGGTAATTATACGAATAATGTATTTTACTGTGCATCATCGAAAAATGTGATTACAGTACTTATGGATCTGCCACTATTCGGCGTTTTACCTTTCTTACCATTTTCATTTCCTCTTCCTGTCTGTTAATAAACAGACACCAGATCATATTGTAAGACAGACATTGTTTTGTCCGTACACAATGTATCAAATGATTCACACATTTACTAGCAACTCCACGCAGAAGGGAGCAGCGATATGCAATACCTACCTAAAATTGTAATGCCAATTAAATTAAGTGGCTGCTCACATATGCAAAACACCATTTAAGTCTAAAATTAGATACAATTTTTCACATTTATGCCTGAAAGCAGCAATTAATGTCAGAAAAGAACCCATACTGCTTTAGTCAGCGGCTGATAATAGTGCCACACCCGTCAGAGCAAGAAATACTGTATGGATTCAAAGTTGCCGAAATCAAGAGTTTCTTGTTGGCAAATTCAAAATGGTGGCCATTTCTAAAAGATCCATTTTTGATAATAATAATAAAATAAAAAAACATTCTTAAATGTTTGACCCACAATGCTGTGCTGTTTGTTTTGGACTCAGAACCTGCCAGTCTAGAGCTTCAAAATTAATCTTAGCATGACTTTTAAAATTAACCCTTCCCCTCATCATAATATGTTGATTGAATATCTCATTTATCTCCTAAAGACAGGGGTTCTTAACGCCAGTTCTCAACACCTCCCTCCCCCCCAGCAGGTCAGCAGGTCAGGTATTAAGGATATTATTGCTTCAGCACAGGTGGTTCAATAAGTCCCTGCTTCAGCACAAGTGACACAGTCAATTGGATTGTACGCTCCTCGGGGCATGGGACTCCTCTTCCATTATGTTACATTTATGTCTTAAGCACTTATTACAATTACCTGTTATTTATATTATCTGTTATTTATTTGATTACCCCGTGTAGTGCTACTGTGAAGCGCTATGTACATTAATGGCGCTATATAAATAAAGACATACAATACAATCAAAGATTGCTCCACTGATTGAGCCACCTGTGAGGAAGCAGGGATATCCTTAAAACCTGACCTGTTAGCGGGGGGGCGGGGGTGTCTTGAGGACTGGCGTTGAGAACCTCCTGCATTAAGGAGTTAACTGCCCGCGTTGTTGCTTCCGACGATGCTGCTCATTCTGGAAATCCTGACGCTGATTCCAGTAGTGCATTTATATGAATCAATGTAATTGTATTACAGAGGCCTAGAGCGAACGATAACACATCACAATATAAATTCCAGGCAAGAAATTCAAGCTCCCGATAGCCACACAATTAGAAAATCAAATCTGACTGTTACTGAAAGTCTGCTGAGCTGTGAAAGCCTTTTGTTTGGTTATCAGCAGAATCTGGCATCCATAACAATAGTGAGAATGTGCTTGATTACCCGGCTGCTGACATGGTCCTGCAGGCTCCAGAGACACCAACCCGTGGGCCGTAGAAATATGCATCTCATATTTATGAATGCTGCTCAAGGTGAGCGTAAATGTCCTAGTCATTGTGATATCGTTTTTTTAAAACATTCCTCTTTAAAGTTTGAAAGACGGTGGTGTTCCAGAAGCAGAACAAAGAGGTTTTCACGGAGGCTCTCAATAAACTGGAAGCTGTCTGTCTCATAAAAGATATCACCAACCCAAGATGGCTTCCCCCAGATGCCTCAGAACAAGCCAAGCGTATGTTTATCACTCTATTACATTTTTATTTTATATTACTACTCTGATTTATAGATACACATTTGACCATTTTGTAATTTCCTGATAATAATAATAATAATAATACAAAATAATAGAGCATGTCTTTTAATTAAATAAATGGAATCATATCAACCACTTTCTGGTGAAGAAAAATAATTTTATATATATATATATATATATATATATATATATATATTTTATGATACACATACACACATACACACACAGAATAGTGCAAGGCATATTTTTTATGAAGATTAGGTGAGGGTTTATGGCTGACAGAAAGAAGAGATGTGTAAGTATTAATATGTCACACAAGGGTATTTGTACGCCCACTCTTTACTTTAATAATAAGGGAACATTGTTACTGGCTTTGGCCAACTTTTAACTGCACTAAATCACAAAGAAGCATATGCTTCATTTATTTAACCCCTTCAGGACACTTTAACATACTTCACAAAGTTTAGTCCACAGGACAATAAGAAATTACATATATTCCGTGTAGGTTCCTGTTAAACGGAGGTTACATTGACGAGGTTGGGAGACTTGAATCATGTTTTGATCAAAATATGCAACCAAATTACTCTACGTAGGCTGCTACGGCAGCTTGCTAGCGTTCGCGCCCCCGCCGCTCGCTCCTGCAGCCCAGTGATCTGTGCTCAAACAGCAGGAGCCAGATCGCGGCATTTGGGGGCATGGCGGGGGCATATAACGAACGCGTCACGGAGCTGGTTCGCCTTTACTGGCTGAACCAGCTCGCGTCACGCGACTGTAGCCCCAAATTTAAATTTGGGATTGTGCCGGCAAAATGTCGCAGCGACAACGCTGAGCTTTGCCGCCGGTGAAGTTTTCCGTTTGAAAACTCCCACCGCACAACCCAAATTTCAGACAGACGTGCGCGCACACGGCGCATCGCCTTCTGTCTGAGCTCAGCCTTAGGTTCTAAATGTAAAAAAAAATCCCTTGTATATTTTAGCCCAATTGGTACGAGCGCAGAATATGTTCCTTGTTTTCCATATTTAATATGATGCTAGTGTTAGATTTCTCCTAAGGTGAATGGCAGTGGCCTGTTGAGCAGATTACAGTATACGGAGCAGATTGAGAATTTTCTTGAATTATTGGACAAGTTTCAACTAATCATTTTCTTTAAACGGTCAACATTTCCACAGTAACAAAAAGCGTTAGGTAGTTTTTACCATCGTTATCGAATGTCTGCCGGTAATCGGACTGGTCAGTCCTCCAAACTGTACTCTGTGTTTGCAAATTAATGACGAAGCCATCATTAGGCAAATAAAACACAAGCAGCTGGCAGGCCTGGATCCACTGTCCCTGGAGAAATGCCAAGGATGCTCATCTTTCACAGGGACTTTAACCCCTGCAGTGGCCCATGAGGTATCCACTGCATCAAGGGTGGCCAGCAACAGACCTCCAGGGCCAACAAGGGCTCCGTTTTTCAGGATATCCCTGCTTCAGCACAAGTGGCTCAGTCAAAGGCTACAGGTCCCCCCTTATGCTGCATCATGGGGTCTCTTCGGTTTCCGGCATCAGTGATCGCGATGTGCCTAACCTGCTCCGGCACGCAACCGGTTAAGAATAAATCTACTGAGCCGAATATACCAATACTTCTGATGTACCAATTTCCTTTTTTTTTTTACTGCACTGCCCCTTTAAGACCCAAATCTGACGCATTTATGTTGGCTGCATCTGCTCAGGGGGAAACGCGGTTATAAATAGACAAAGAATCTTTATACGCGTCCCATGGAACTGCGCTCGGCGGAGATCTCCCCGGGGGAAACACTCCAATAACCTTTTCAGTTCAAACCGTCTGGGTACAAGTCTATATACAGCAGGTTATCAGAGACGTGTGCGGTGCCATTTCCCCAGCACCTTTCGTACGGCCATATTCAGTAGGGAAAAGGCTCTTATTGCTTTGCCTAATAAACACTATAAGCTTCTTGTCTCAGCTTTTTATGTCAGAATCCAGTGTTGTTCTGACACTGAACACTTATACCCTAAATATATCACCGCTCTGCACCTCGATATTAGTAACCTCAGGGGAAGTTGACAAAACACCTTTACTACATGAGCTTATGCCACAGACAGGAGGCACTGGGCCAGGGGTCCCCAAAGTTGATCCCTTTCCCCAACATCCAGAGGACCCCCTCCCAAGATACCAGCACCTGGCAAACAAACTTGCCGAGCGGGCTGAAAACGGCTGTGGAAAGTGTTGATAATGCGTTGGGGGAGGGGGAGTTTGAAGAGGGGGGAGGGGGAGTTGGAAGAGGGGGAGGGGAAGTTTGAAGAGGGGGTGGTGAGTACCTCTTGCTTCTTGCAAATAATTTACTGGAGATCGGGATTCGGGAAATTATCTGTGATTTGCATTTAGGAAACAGTCACAAGTTACACCAAATCCCCGCAGACTGCATATACCTAGTGGCATTGTCTGGAAATATGAAATTGGCAAAATAACAACTCGTTACAGTTGTTACATTGACACCACTGGTGGTTAATTTAAAGGCATTACTGGGGGGGGGGGTAGTTTAGGGGAAAAAAAGCTGTTTGCAAAGCCATGAAATGTTGACATAAAAGCACCCAGATTTCAGGTAGGCTCAGTTCGGACTAGTGTATGGGAGACGGGAATATGTGGGAGACGGGCGGTGTACAAACATAATCTGCTGTATATTGGTTAAAAGAAAACAGTTTGGGTGATTTTAACTGGCCTTGTGTGTGGGCGGCAGTTTTTTCTGATCCAGTTTGGGCTTTTACACAGACCAGACCAAAGCAGGCGACTGTCCCAAAAATATTTGCGAGTTGTAGGACATCATCCCATGAGCAACTACCATAGGACTCCCTACAGCACATTCAAGCCAGTGGACTGTAAAGGGATATTCCAGCCCTGGAAGGTTTCTTACATCAGAACACTGCTTTGTAAATATGGGCCTGGAAATTTAGTATGTGCACTTAAAGCAGCAGTTCAAGCAATATCCTTCATGTGTGTTTGTTTTAATAAATCAGTTCTGTACTATGAGAAAATACATATAGCATTTTTTTCTTTAAAAACAACTATGAATGACATGTGTAGGGATGTGTTAGTTTGCTTTCCCTTTGCTGCAGCGCATCTCCAGGGGGAGTGTTGGAAGGTTCCGCGGCGGCCCGACAGCATAGGGCACCGCCATGTTGTTGCGCAATAGTAAGGGGCACTGTCAGAGCAGAGAGAGGTCGCGCATGCGCAGTGCAAGCCCGCGAATGGCTGGCCAATAAGATAGCGGCTCAGCCAGTAACTACAACTCCCAGGCGCATTAGCGAAGTCACCTGACGCCAGGGAGCGAATGGGAGGGCCGGATTCGCGGGAGGCAGGAAAGGGAAGCGTGGGGGAGAGACCACGCTAGCCAGAGGGCACCGGAGGAGCAAGGGAAGAGGTAGTGTGGGTGCAGGGGGGTCCGTGACCCACCTGCATAGGTTAGATCTTCCCCATAGGCCCCAGGATATTCCCTGAATCACAGTAGATTGTCTTGCTGCAGGGATGCCCTGTAGTGATAGCGACATCAGCCCTTACTGTACAGCAGATAGGGACAAAGGTTGCGGGGCTGAGGTTGCTGCTAGTCGTCTGGGACCAGGCTGCTGAGCATCGGGAAGTCGGAGAGACCGCGCTGGCTCGACAGATCCTTTTTGAAGTTGTTACCGGTCACCGCAGTGACCGTAAGGTATTTACTAAAGTGCACCAACACCGGTCATCAGGCGCTGATCCCGCCTTAGGGAACACTCTTTGGGGACACTAAGTGGAGTGCCCAAAGGACTGAGCCTATATACATATTACAGCACATGGACACGGTGTGGGGGCACGCGGTGACGGGACAGTGACATTTCTCCTTATGAGAGTGGCCGAGCCACTAGTGTTATAGTATAAGTTAATTGATGTGTTATATGTGTTCTTGCCATGATTACGCAATAAGGGTTTATCAGTATGTTTCAGTAAACAGTTCCAATCATATGTGTGTTACTATTGTTCTTACCCAGGGGGATCTTACGCAATGGGGATCCTGGGTAAGTGGAGGCGCTGCCGATAAGATAACTATTACCCCAGGCTCCCAGTTAGCGGAGGCTCAGATTTCCTGGAGCCCACAGGTGTGTGCAGTACCCCTAGTCACTCTAGAGCGTAGGAAAGAGGGCTACACATGTTTGCTGTATTATAATGTAACAAGCATTTTTTGTTTCTGTAGCAACCATTTACAAAGGCACATCCCCTTCCTCTTCTGAAACAGGCTCTGGCACACCCCTTTTTGAGCCCTGCCCTCTCTCTAGCAGTGCACGAACTGTATCTAGTGACGGCCTGGTCACATGATCTTCCCCACGGAACTTTGCATCTTTGGCACTCTTCTGCTGCACTCCCAGCCATTTAGTGAACCCCCGTGCCAAACCTTCACCGATCGATCACAGGAGAACGGATCGATTGACAACTTGGCTAATTACTTAACATTGTGTGGATTGTATTGATGCACATATTAAAGGGAGAGAAAAAAGTGGAGGTGAAAGACAATAAGGAGTTTATCATCCCTTTCTATTCTAGTACTAACTCTACTGTACAATCCTCAAGGTAATATGGCGCCGAGAGATCCCAACCTCGCATATGAACACGAGCCGCGTCTCCCCTCCACTCCCAGACATGGGACACAGAGGCAATATGGAAAAGGTTCTGTGAATGAGCAGCTATCCATACAAATGTAAGGCTCATATGCCTGTGTTCCCAGGCAATGCTGTGGGTATCTGTACTGCTGACTGTTGCCTTTTGTAAATGATGTAGATGCTATGAGGGAAGATTGAAACTTTGGAGTGCACCCGTTTTAAATGAAAGTGATGTGTCTACATACGCTGACAGAATCAAAGCAATCCCTGCCAACTGAGCACACTGCCCTTGAGCTGTCAGTCCTGCAATCAACCTGTATTCTTAGCTTGAGAACCAGAGACAGAACATTAAGGAATAATGTGAATTTAGGTTATATTCTTCGTGGGGTATTTTTATCTGGCAGCCCAGCTAACAGTGCCATTGATATATCTATTGTCTCAATTACCTAATGATGATTGATTCAGACGATTACATGTGACTGTTTCTCAACTAGCTGTATATCTCGTTTTCAAATCATAATCAGTTTAAGAACATTATTAAATATTGAAAGGTTAAAGAAAAAGATAAAGCGAAGCTTTGGTCTTTGTAAGTAATGACAGAGCCAGCACCACACATTTCACTGGGTTTTTTTTTTGTACATCTTCCTCTGCATAAATATACTGCAAATACAAATATAGGATAATGTATCTGCCGTCTAAATTTAGCTTAGGTTGAACTTGATGGGCGTATGTCTTTTATTTTCATCGTCATCTGCTATGTAACTATGTAACTATGTAACACCTGACAGAAGTCGCATTTTAAACATGAATAGTAATGTAGCGAATGTGACCAAATGGGACTGAAGCAGATGCTATGTTATATTCAGAATTGATATGCGTTCTCTTTCTTCACATTTGAATTCACGTTCTGAGCATTGTCCTTCGAATCTGCCCGTCGGTCTCTTATCTTCAAAGATAGGATTTTATGGTTTGTGAAAAACACTAGATGTTGCTATTCTGTCCGTTATTTCAACCTATTTAGAAAAACAGAATTAGGTGAGCTCAGACCTACCCATATATCAAAATGTACCAGTAACACTATATATCTTACAATGCCTTAGGAGTGCTGCTAGGGAAAGAGAATTGGCTGTACAGCACGGAAAGCATCAACACAAACGCTGTACTTCTTTGCAAATTGGCTTGCAATTTACTAGTGAGATTATCATTTTTGGGTCCTAAAGGCCAGATGCACTAAAGTGGGGGGGAGTGTCTCCTGGGTAATATGCTAATTTAACTCATTAAAATATACGTTGCATACCCAAATTAGCATACAGAGTCATTTAGTTGCATCTTTTGATCAAAAAAAAAATAGGATGTGAGCCTGCTAACTACTTCTTTGTATACGTCATTTTAACAGTTACTTACAATAAAACGTAATATGTCATTGTCTTGTGGGCTGAACATCTGTCACTATCACAAGGAAAGGCAACGAGCGTGGACTGAACAACAAGATCACATGTGAAATATGTGAAAGGGTCTGAAGGGTTAATATGTATAAATAAGTATGTATTATTCAGGGCAATTAAAACAGAAATAAAATTCCCTTGGCAAAATAAAGGAGGGATTGTGATTGCACAAGTGCCTTAGCCGACCCGGCGGTGCGGGGACAGGGGACCCGGAACCTAGGACTCGGACCAGCTGTCTGCGGCCCTGTATATCAGTCACAAACACGTACCACCCTCTCCTGCTAAAATGGAGCTCACCTTGATGTGATCCGCAGGCTCAGTCCAGTTTTTGATGAAAAGACGATCCTTCGTTAAGCAACATTGAGGATTAAAATTTTTACATTCCACTAATAAACTGCAAGTCCGTTTGGAAAGTAGCACAGGGGTTTTCAATTTGTTTTCCATTATTTCAAGCTTCCTACCCCCGAATGCTAAACGTCTGCCCTCACCTATCGGCGCATTAATAGATCAGCATTAACCGCCACCACCAATGTTTGGCCTACAACGTGTCTGACCGGTGGCATCATTGTTCTATATTTTCTTCTTTTTTTTTTTTTTTACTTCTAATATATTTTACAAGTATAAAAACACACTGAGAGTTACCACTCATTTTCAAGCGTGTCCTGGGCACAAAATAACGTTGACAACATCACAAGTTAGTTACGTTTTTATGCCCATTTTCAAGTAGCATTGAGATGTTTGTCTCAGGAAAACCCCCCCCAAAAAAACAAATCTCTCAGATTCTGGTTTCCTTCTCAATAATTCTCCCAGCCCCAGAGACCAGTGCAGCTAAGATTTTAGACTTACTTCTGGAGTTCTCATTGATCTTCAGTCAGACTTTGTTTAGTCAATGGCAGAAATGCTGTTGGTTTAGGATGAAGCCTGTTGTGGAGGAAGGGACCAAGGCAGACAGCAAAGCTTATTTGCAGGATTCAGTTGTCATGATGGATTGATCCCCAGTGGCATCCAGAGTAACCAACTGCTTTCCCAGTCCATCCCAGACATCAATTCTACCGGGACAGGACAAAGAGAACCCGTGAGCTATATGTGGATCCCAAACCTGTTGCATTCACCCCGTTAAGTCAAGTCACAGAGTGGATAAGATGCAGGCGCGGATTCTGCGTAGTGACATGCAAATGAGTATACTTGGCGTCACTTTTAGCTTCCGATTACTTTTTATGTGGATTCCCTAGAGATGCACTACACAGGTTGTACAACTAGGTCTGACACAAGGAAGTACACAACTAACAGGCCCACTCAGACAGCTGTTTCATATTTTTGGACTCCCCGGGTTTGAACTCGAGCACGGATTGGGAAGATTATGAGGGGGGGGGTTACAAAAAGTGATAACAACCCTCCACTCCACAAGGTAACCCAAAGATACAGAGAACCCATGAGTGTATCTGTATTTTTCCCACAGGCCTGGCCTATAAAAACATTCATTTGTCATACACACTACTTGTCAGAGAGCGTCTCTGTAATCGATACTGGGAGTTATAGCAGGAGGTAATGTAGTTGAAACATGAAAATTAATCTAATCCATTTTAACATCTTACCACCATCGTACTTAAAAAATAAATGGTTTTATTCCTGCGGCATCCTCCTAAATAGAGATGGGTGAATTTGTTCAAATTCAATCCATTGGTTTTTTTTCATTTTTTTTACAATTGTTTTTTTGGGGCAAATTACGAACTTTTGATAATTTTTGCATTTTCAAATATTCCATTTTTTTTATAAAAACATACAGTAGTGCCATTTTTTTAACTATAACAAATGCCATTTTGCGGCAAATTAGAATTTGGGCGAGAAATGTGCCCATCTCTACTATTAAACTCCCTTTAAATATCCCTGCTTCCTGCCACAGAACAGTGCTGGCTGCTAGAATGAGATGGAGCTTTAATTCCAGTCTGAAGAGGGGACTGCAAGCAAATAAAACATGACGATAATGCAAGAGGACACAAAGTCTCCCTGTCATGGCGACACTCCCTCGTAATAATCCTCACAATGTAGGCAGTGAACAGGTTAAAGCAGCGGTGCGCAAACTGGGGGGTGCAACCCCCAGGGGGGGCGCGGCAGTTATAGAGGTCCCTCGCTCTCACCCCAGGCATTTAAATTAAATACCGGGGGGGACCGTGCGAGGCCTCTATAATACACTTACCTTCCCTTCCAGCGACGCGTCGTCCTGGTAATCCAGCGTCAAGTGACGCCGCGGGGGTCACGTGATGTCACATGACCCGCGCGTCATTTGACGCCGGAGCCGAGCAGGGGGGGGCGTGAGGAGCTGAGGAGAGCAGGCAGGGGTGCGCACCAGGAAAGGTTTGCACACCCCTGGGTTAAAGCTAGAATCATCTGTAAATCAGCAGATTCTTATATTTTATTATTTTAAAGCAAAAAAAATTCCCCCTTAACGTGCATCACTACAATCCACACAAACACAATAAGTAATCAGCTAAGTTGCCGATCAATCTGTTCTCCTGTGATCGAGCAAAGATTCGTCTCGGGGGTTCTCTAAATGGCTGTCAGTGGAGCAGAAGAGGACCAAAGATGCAAAGTTCTGTGGCGAAGATCATGTGACCAGGCCGTCACTAGATACAATTGGTGCACTGCTAGAGGGAGGGCAGGACTCAGAAAGGGGTGTGCCCGAGTCTGTTTCAGAAGGGAAAGGGGATGTGACTTTGTAAATGGTTGCTACAGAAACAAAAAATGCTTGTTACATTATAATACAGCAAACATGTGTAGCCCTCTTTCCAACGCTCTAGAGTGACTACGGGTACTGCACACACCTGTGGGCTACAAGTATTTTCTCATATTTAAAAAAAAACCCAAGTAGGATATTGCTTGGTCTGGAGCTTTAATTGATGGTGGTACTCGTAATTGGCCACACTCTCACCTGACGTGTTGAGCTGTAAATTTGGGTGGGAACATTGCAACTTTAATTAAACTGTTAGGTCTGTTAAAGAATCCAGTTGCACTTGATGCAGACGTAGGATATTAATTGCAGGTGTACATGGTTTTATCCAACCTGCTTGATGTGCATCCACCTGCCACGACCCCTGTAATTTGTGCCTAAGTCATTTGTTCAGGGCAGAGCATTGTAATCGGAACGCAGAACTCTGGAGGCTGTACAGTATATGGGAGATTGTTTATAAAACAGCAGTTCATGTTCAAGGAGATCCACTTTTCCTCTTATAATTAACCTGCTGCAATACAACTCAACACTGATGTTAACTATATACTTCCAGCTGCTTCCAGCTCTTTGTGTACGCATGTTCCGTTTGGGGTAAGAAACCCCTATAATAGTTGTTAGCCAACTCCATTCCTCAAGAGCTATCAATAGGTCAGGTGTTCAGGATATCCCTGCTCCAGCACAGGTGGCTCAATGATTGAGCCACCTGTGCTGAAGCAGCGATATCTGTAAAACCTGATCTGTTGGTGGCCCTTGAGGACTGCAGTTGGCCAGTCAACGACTGACCAACTGATTGAGCCACTTGTGCTGAAGCAGGGATATCCTTGAAAGAAGATATATCTTCTTGCCGCACTGTTCTAATAAAGTCTGACACCAGACATTATAGTATAATAAAGTTGTTTATTTGCAGGTTGCGTTTGCAAACCACTTTATTACACTATAATGTCTGGTGTCAGACTTTATTAGAACCTTGCTGCAAGAAGATATCCAGTTTCAAGTTTAACTAGGTGGCAGAAGTGGGATCCCAGCCACTCTTCAACTGCCTGCACCTTACAAAGAAAAAGGACACCCACTACAATTTTCTAAAAGGAGTGCGGTAAAATCCAAAACCTTTATTTTGACTGTGAAGCAGGGTATCCTGAAAACCTGACCTGTTGGTGGCTTTTGAGGACTGGAGTTGGCTACCCGTGGCCCACACCAATAATAGGCAACCTCACACACCAACATACAAACCTCTACTGTGGCAAATGGCTCTTCTCTAAGTAATAACTGTTATTTTAAAATTAGGCGTGAGCAGCCACCTTCCTAAATCAACAAACATCCTTCCAGCAAAGGGGGGGGGGGGTTAGCACTATACTTGAGGTCCATCTGAAAGAGGAGTTAAGTTCATAAAACCCCCAGAATCCTTCTGCTTCAAAACTAGGAGTTTTAACAATAAAAACCCCTGGAAGACGAGTGTTGCAGATAATTCACATAAGAAAACGAAGCCTTTTCCTGCATGTCTGAGAACAGCCTGGGGGATTACCCGAAGTCAGCTATACAGAGAAAAAGGCAAGGAAAAACTAAATATGGATTAATAATTCAGGATTCACAGCCCAGGAGACGTTCTATTAAAAAAACCAAAACTAAATTCGAGAACACGCAGAAGAGAAGAGGTCTGATTTTCCATGGTGATACACTCAAAAGAAACTTTTTATGCCAGAGGTGAATGCCACATATTGTGATAATCCATACGGACATGTCCTAAACCAGGGGTGGCCGACTCCAGTCCTCAAGGGCCACCAACAGATCAGGAAACCCCTGCTTCAGCACAGGTGGCTCAATCAGTGGCACAGTCAAAGACTGAGCCACCTACGCTGAAGCAGGGATTTCCTGACCTGTTGGTGGCCCTTGAGGACTGGACTTGGCCACTGCTGTCCCAAATCAAGTCTTCTGTCGCTGATATTTAAGGGGCAGCAGTTTAGTAGTGATTTCCATGGCTATAACAAACCGGTCTCCTCGCTCTGTTGGTAAAAGCGCTCTTAGAATCGCCATTTATCCACCATCCACAGCGCAGTTAATTTTATATTTCATCCACATACAGTGTATACATCTTTGTGCTGGGAGCTAATTGCTCACACATGTATGTCTTGGATTTGTAAGACAATGAGATCGGCTCCAATTACACAGATCCTCAGCACAGCGTACTTTCCATCTCTTAGGCCGGGTTCCCAGTGGTCACGGCGGCGGCGCAGGTGACGGCGAGCGCGCCGTGCACCAGACACTCGCCTCTAGTCGGGCAGGCCCCAGTAGCTCCTTCTGTGTGCGCTCCCCTCTCACGATGGCGCGTGCGTCGACGGGGAAGACAAGAACTTTCTCTTCCCTTGCCGCGACGCGGTCACGTGCTCGGCGGGCAGCCAATGGAAGGGCAGATATTCCCCGCCATGGCCACGCCCCCCGTGCATCCCAACGCTCCCCTGCAGACTGCAGATCGCGGCTGTAATCTTTGCACGTGCCGCAGGGTGCACTGGGGTCGAAGCCTTAGGTTGGAAGCCCCAGTGCTGGGACCTGCTGACCTGTTGTATGTATATCTTTATTCGTATAGCCCCGACAGTGTACTCAGCGCTTTACAACGACAATACAGTCCAGGGAATTATAATACAATAAGCGCAGCCAAGTCAGACAATAGGAAAGGAAATCCCTGCCCCGGAGAGCTTACAATCTAAGTGGGATGTTGGGAAACAGCTGAGGGTAGCTGTGTTGCATTGTTAGGTTTCCTGTGCTTCCCATTGTACTGCGCTGCAGCACACGTTGGCACATTATAAAAAAAAAATAATCACGATGATTCTATCTGACAATATCTTGAATTTGCCCTCCCCTGTGCCCCCCACAATCCCTGTGCCCTCCTCCTCCCCCCCCCCTAACCTTATTGGGGTGAACAGTACATTGCTTCTCCATTGCTGGCAGTGAAATGGTTAATATGCTGTGGGGTCCCTTTCTTCCCAGCATATTGATTAGGAGCCGGTGTGTCACCTATATGAAAGGACCACTTTTACTAGCTGAGACTTCAGTCCGCGATTCTCCCAGAAACCTATGCGAGTTGAACTCAGGGGTGTGTAACTCCAGTGGTCCAGGGCCGCCGACAGGTCACGGTATCCCTGTTTCAGCACAGGTGGCTCGACCAGTGGACCAGTCGATTGATTGAGCCACCTGTGCTGAAGCAGGGATATCCTGAAATCTTGACCTGTTAGTGGCCCTCGAAGACTGGAGTTGACAACCCCGGAGTTGAACTCATATGTTTGTATCTCACACCCAGAGCATCACATGATTATGATTATATATATGGCTTTTTTTCTGGGGGTACGTGGGGATACACCGTATCCCCACCTTTTTTATGCGGCTACTGTGTAAGCTATTAATACAGTAGCCACCCGTGCATGCATGAGCTCAGTCTCCCCAACTTTTTTCACAGAAAAGTGTGTGTGTGTATGTATGTGTATATATAATGGAAATATTACTGTATACTCATTTGCATATATATATATATATATATATATATATATATATATAAATATATATATATAAAATATTTTTTTCTAGTGTTAAAAAATTCATGCTTATTTTTTTTTTTAAACCGCTAGCGTCCGGGGTTACCATGGTAACCTTTAGACGGCAATTGTGTCTAGGGGAAATGTCATTTTGACCTCGTGCCCACTTAATATTTTGAACGCTTCTATCTCCTGAACAAAAAAACACGTTGGAAAAAATCAAAACGAGCTCTTTTGATGTCAATAAAAAAAAATGAATGCAGAACAAAAAATGTCAAAATCAGCCAAACACTGGGAACAAGGTTAGAGGGAGTGAGGGGACCCCTCTTTACAGAGGAACGGCCCCCCAACAGCTAACGGGTTACAATGTCAGTAAAAATAGCAACGCTGATGATAATCTACTATGAAAAAGGGGATATATTAAACTTGTTGTGATGCCAAAAGGCCAGAATATCAAGGCGACATATGTTGTTCTAATGATAATTAGAGGAAGGATAATTAGGGGCTCCCCCTCCAAAGCAAAGTGTTGTGGACCCCTCTGGCAGGGAAGGGGTTAATTAGAGAACTTTTAAGGGGAAACCTGGCTTGTGTTCTCTCGGGGGCTGAACTTGGGGACCTTTCGTATAAGAGGGAGCGAGTGCCTTAGTGGATGAATCACTAGGACAATATGAATAGGTGTGTGGTGTTTTTCCCTCTCCCTCATCTCCATGCATTGAAACCCAACCTTGAAACAACAGTTTGCAAAAACCCAGCTAACAGGCAGAACCAAGCTTTCCCTGGAGGTGTCACACACTAAATAAAACCAGACCTCTCCTTTCTGGAAATGAGCTTCCCCCCCGTTTCCAGATGCGATGCTGGCGATATTCCGCGTATCTCTGGGCTTATCTTGCTTCCTTGTACCAGTACTTGCACTTCTTGCAGAGGTGTATCTGACAATGCATTATTGTTCCCTTTGCACTCAGGATAATTCTTTAATACAACTCAGCTGTGGCCATTTCCTGGTAAAGCGCAGACTCGTCTGGCCGAGACCCAACTCAAATACTTTCCTCCCACAAATCAACATCGAGAATCTTTGGCAAAAGATGTTAAATGTGGTTAGTAGATCATTTTACTGCACTTTTAACCCTTCTTCTCAGTCTGGAAAATTGCACGGAATTAATTACTTTAACCCTATGTGGGTGTCGAGTGCAAGCTCTCTTGGGCAGAGATTCCCTCTATTGTGTTTACTTATGTGTATTTCATTTTGTATAGTGTCGAGTACACCACTGTTATGTAAAAAGAAACACGTATGTAAATGCACAGCCATGTACACAAACATATTGCAAATTAAACCTCTGTTTTGTAGATTGTAAGCTCCCAGGGTCAGGGCCCTCATTGCCTTCTGTACCTGTGTGTGCACGTTTGTCCTTATTTGTATGTAATTATCTGTACCATCATTGTACCGCACTACGGAATATGTTGGCGCTTCACAAATAAACAATAATAATAATGACGGCGGATAAGAACAATTCCCCAGTCTGCCCATTTTCCTCTCTGCTCTAATACCTCAGACCCGATTTGACCCTTGGGGCTTTCATATTTGGGATTTTGCCGTATGTCCATCCCAAGCATGTCTAAATTTCCTTACTGTATTAGCCCCTACCACCTCTGTCGGGAGACTGTTCCATGAATCAACCACCCTTTGTGTGCTCACACTTCCCTTAGCTGCCACCCTCCGGCGTCAGAGAACGGCCTCTTGTTCTAGCGCTTCTTTCTCCAAAATATGCTTCCCTCCTGTACTTTGTTGTAACACTGTATATATTTGAGAACACGCGTAGGAAAAACAGTCCGTATTTACATGGAATGCTAACTTGCTTCCTGTGGATCTGCCGTGAAGCTGATTTGAGAAGCCTTCATATGGAACCCTCCAGTCGAATGCTGAGCCACTGATTGAGCCACCTGTACTGAAGCAGGGGAATTCTTATGACCTGACCTGATGGTGGCCCTTGAGGACAGGAGTTGATCACCCCTCCTCTATCCAAACACAAACACAATGACCTGAAAACCGCAGTAAAATGAAACAATATAACACATTAGTGAGCCGTACTTACAAATATATCCCTAGTTTTGTGTATTTACAGGTGCGCCGACGAGTATTCTAAAACTTGCCTAAAAGTTGCCTTGGAAATTCTGGGGCTATCACCAACAAGAGCCAGGTACATGCTGGGTACATGCTGCAACATTTCAGTGACATTTCTGCAGAGACTAATGGCCCATCGGATTAACACAGCAGGGGCCCCTGGCAGTCCCATTCAGTTTGAATGGGACTGCCAGGGACCCCCGCTGTTAATCCGATGGGCCATTAGTCTGTCTGCAGAAATATCAGGGAAATGTTGCAGCATGTACCCAGCATGTACCTGGGTCTTTTTGGTGATTGCCCCAGATTTGTTTTAGAATACTCATTGGCACTACAGTACATCACTAAATATATTTACGTGCTAGCAGGAGGGCTGCAAGGAAAATATTGTTGGCCACAAAGATCATGGAAACGTTTCCATGAAAGCTGCAATCGTCCTAGTGATTTACACGGACCAGTGAAGAAATTCCCTCTGCAAACAGCCTGACACATTTGTTTTCTTCTATAGATTGAAAAAAAGTTACAAGGAAACAAATCAAGAGTATCACCACTTCAGTGTCAGAGGGTCCTGCCCCCACCGGGACTGCAGATCCTCCAGCATCGGGGGGACGGATCACGTCATCTCTTCCGGTGTTCTGGTGACGTGAAGGGAAGGGGGAGATCAGTATAGATCACGATCATCCCCTAAATAACAGGCAAAAAAGGCCACGATGTAGTGACATAGTGACATAGTGACATAGTGACATAGTGACATAGTGACATAGTGACATAGTGACATAGTGACATAGTAGATGAGATTGAAAAAAGACATATGTCCATCAAGTTTAACCTATGCTAAATGTAGACAACAGATATTTATCCTATATTTGTATTTACAGTATATTGATACAGAGGAAGGCACACAGAAAATCCCCAATGAAACATTACCCAATGCTGTCTCATAAAGGGAGAACTAAATTCCTTCCTGACTCCAAATGTTGGTAATCAGATTACTCCCTGGATCAACATCCTTCCCATGTGTACTTATTTGGTATATTCCTGTATACCTTTCCTTTCTTAAAAGATGTTCAACCTTTTTTTGGAACATATCTATTGTATCTGTCATCACAGTCTCCATTAGTAATGAGTTCCACATTGTCACTGCCCTTACTGTAAAGAACCCTTTCCTTTGTTGCTGGTGAAATCTCCTTTCCTCCAACCTTAAGGGATGGCCTGAGTCGTGTGTTTAATATTAGATTTGTAACAACAAAATAATGGTGCAACTTTGAATCTCTGAATGTGCCCTCTTGATGTTCACTGGAGTGTCACAAGGGCAGGTGTGCTAGTGACCAGTGGGAGGTCCAGCAAACATCAGCCTTTTGCCCATTTTTTGGTCACGGACAACAGTTATGGTTGCCAGGTGTCCAGTATTGAACTGGACTGGCCTGTATTTGGACACTGTCCAGTAACAAATGAAAGATAATACTGTACATGTATGTGTCCAGCATTACCTTTCTGGCATGTATGTATATACCAGTATTCCCTCTCTGTATGTAGTGACCTGACCAGCTTGGGGGGGGCGGGGGGTGCAGGATTTCCCAGAGCAGTGAAAGAGCAGGGCTGTTGCTAGGGGACTGGGCAGCTTCCTCCATAGTGATTGGCTGCATTAGTTACCCAGCAGCAGCCAATCAGGAGGATGTGTCAGGGGCCTGGGGGTGGGGCCAAGCAGAGGAGGAAACCGCATGGAGCTGAGAGAGGCGAGAGGGGTGTTTGTGTGTTTCGAGCGCTTCGCACCTGGCAACCCTAGTCACCGTTACCAGTACTCACACCACGGCACTGGGAGGGCTGCTCTACCTACGGGCCTGAAACAGTTAATAGATTATTACAATTCAGTTTCGAACGAGTTAAAAGGTTTTGTTAAGGTTTCCACTGGAAAAAATATGATCTAAAAAATAAAATCACAATCCACATCTCTAGTGAAACCAGACCACTTGCAGACAGCCAATCCTTCCATTTTCCGTTTAGAAATGAATTCAGGAATTCCTGTGATGGGAATATACTTTGCATATGTACAGAATTGGATCAGAAGGTAGGATTGCTAAGCTCTGAGTTTTAAACTTTAATTGAGGCGAGGGATAGCTTATGCTATTTTGGTGAAACTTAAACATTTGTGTGGACTTTGCCAGAAAATAAACACTTGGTTCTGGAATTGTAACGTCTAGACAGCACAGGAAATTGAAGTACTATAAATTAGCGGCTTGAAACTATGACGTTCAATATTTCATTATTTTTTTTACTCATCTTAAGTAGTAAAAAGCATTGCAATTTATGAGGCTAAACTGTAATTATCTAGAAGAAAGGTTTTCAGTCCACATTCTTTTCACCCAGCTTTTCAATAACAGAGAAAAACAAAAAATGTACAGAAACATTTAGAAACCTCCTTTAATGCTCCACAGTATCATTTGTTATGCTTGGCTGGAAATCAGAGCTGAAATACATTTTCATTCAGGTTAGAAGGCATATTTTTCTAGGGGATTAGAACATACACATCTCAAGTTGTTGTTGCTTGAAGCTTAGCTTTTATAAGCTTCAACAACAGATAACTTTAACTGAAACCTTTCTTACCACCAAAATACCTCATTTGTGAGCAAAAGAGGAACACACCATCCATGGACACACCGCCTTTTCAGAGCCAGTGTCCTGCGTGAGCCAGTGGGCTACCAACTTGGGTGCCACTTTGTCTACTCATAAGGTGGAGATGAAAGCCACAGAGGATGTGTCTGAGGTGTGAAGACCATTTGGATAGGAGGGAAGAACAAGTATCCACGTCCTGAGATCAATGGACGCCCTTTGCATTTCCATATGTCCCACCAGACTGGCAGGAGCCTGTCACCGCAGGTGCCATTGAGGGAACCAAGGCCAGAGGTGCCAAATTGCCCATGCCCCTTGGTTCATTCAGATTTCCAGGTAACCCTGTTGAGTCTACCAGCTTGCCTCTGATTGGTGGCGGAGAAATTTCTCACGCTTTGGATTGGGCGATAGTATTTTTTGAATGAAAGTTAGAGGTATTATAACCCCTTGCACCCATTAGATAGAGAGGTGTTTTCCAGTGTTCTCCCAGGTCTCTCAAAGTTCTCTCCAAGTTTTCTAAGATTCTAAGCACCAAGTGAATTCCAGCCCTTTGGAGAGAGGGGAGCTGAGGTGTTTGGAACTGCAGGTTGATTTCAGTTCCAAGACTTTTTAGGGTAAGCTTTGGATTGATAAACCCCTGCACTTAGGAAAGAATAGTCTTTCAGCCCCAATTCCCAAGTAAGTGGGTCTTTTTGCTGTAGCTTGTGTAACATTGTGTGTTTGCCTTTTCCTGTGAATAAATGTACAATTTATTTCATTACCTCGTTTTGCTCAATGGATGATCCTGGTAAAAAGGTGTAAATGGCCTGGTCTCCCGTGTCAATAACCGGTTGGCAAGAAGGTTATTAGTGACACGTCCTTTAAGTTTGCACTGATGCTACATAATGGGTATTAAAGATAAGAAGACTTAATGTAGATAATATACAGTACAGGTATATAAAGGTGCATTCCCACGTAGCTAGTCGGCCAGTTGAATTTCTTAGGGGGTCTCTGAATGGGGAAGTGTTTATCAATCAAGTGTTTTCTTTCCCATTATCCCACCCTGTCCTTATCAGAGAACCAGTAAAGATAAGGGGGGTCGAGATGTGCAAATTTTTAGGGGGAGTTTGGATCTGCAGCGGATTGGCTGGTTCCTTTGGTCCACGATTTCTGCGGATCAATCTCAAAAAGGGTGATTCGTGTGAATTTTTAATTATTACTAATACACTCCGTGGATTCCGTTACCCAACTGAGCCACTGATTGAGCCACCTGTGCTGAAACATGGATATCCTGAAAACCTGACCTGTTGGGGGGGTTTAAGGGATGGAGTTGGGAACCTCTGCCTTAGCTATTGAAGGTGGCATTGGTTTCTAAGAGTTACTATTAATAGGACTTTTTGTAGATCACAATACATGTCTATACATTCTTTGAGCTGTTCTACCTGAAGGACGATCATTAGCTAGAAATAATTGTCTGTGGTCTGGATTCCTGACCTTGTTGTGCTGTTTCTGTCAATATTACCCCAACATGGTATCTAATTAATCAGAAAATGACTTCTTGATCTAGTTACAAACCTCTCGAGCATACTCTTCTGCCTTATAAGATTACAGATGACCTTTTACTCTGTGCTTAATAATAACTTATAGATGTGTAAACATTTTAATGACAATTATATGTCCTGCCTAATGAAAGTTTGTTAGAAACGGTCATGAAAAGCATGATTGTACATCATTAATATGGTATTAAGAGCCTACCACAGGGATGATGAGATAAACTCTCATCAAATACACACACGGCTGGAAGTTAGAGATGTCTGGATAAGTCAAGCATTATGTAATACTGCACTGCTCTGTAATGTAAATTGCAAAAGAATAATGTACCATGATTTAGTGGACCAATTAGATAAAGATTAAGGTATCAAATAGAACTAAATACGATATTGGTACAGGTGGTGTTATAATACATTAATACAGCATTTCACACATTTTCTGATGGTAATACTTGTGCAATGTGCACCAGTGGTGTAACATACCTTAGTTTCAATAGGATTCAATGGATACGTTATTCCATTGCAGTTTGTGGAGTACAGTAAGTCTCACCTTTAAGTGCATAAAGCAACAGTGTTAAGGAGAGTGGTGCCTTGTAACAGCACCAGGCGTGAAAGGAGAGCAAAGCTGAGCACATCTGGTACTGTATGTCATTTCTGGCAACAGCTTATTTCTAACAGGTGAGACACAAGATTGACATATCCTATACTTAGAGAATAAATCCACTGCTGGAACCAGTGGGAAGGAGAATCTTGATCAAAGGAGAGATGGGATGAAGAAGGGTTAGAAGGGATTGATACGAGGAAGTGATAATGGAAGGTAATGGAGGGGCAGAGCCAGATGCAATATAAAGTCAATCCAGTTTGTTTCACAGAATGGGAGCCTCAAGAACACTTTAATTAATATGCAATGCATTCCAGACTTGTATCACACGATCCAGGGGGAGCATAGGGGAAAAAACATAAAAATACTCTAAGTGCAGTGGTATATACAGTGCTAGGAAAAAATCCTATTCAACTTGGCTCCTGTGTTATCCCTACTCACAAGAAGTTAGAAGTTTTCGGGCAATAGAAATCAGATAGGCAGATGAGAAGAGATCACTGGTCGCCGTAACTCAGGGGATGTACCTCAGCGAGAGAAGGAGAAGAACACACATAGCACAGATCTGGCGGCAGTGACCTTTTATCAAAAACGAATAAAAATGCACACTTACAGTGTCTCAAAATGAAAACAGCATTTCTAGCTTAAAAGCTAAGCGACGCGGCCTGGATAGAAACCCACGCCGTCTCTCACCACACCATCTCCCTCTGGAGCTCCGATCGGATCGCCACCTCCGTATGCGGGCGCCACTGCGTCACTTCCGGTCGCGGGACGATGTCGTCACTTCCGGTCACGGCGTTACAGCGGATCGTAGGTGTATGCGTGGAGTACAGGGGCACCTTCTTCCACAGCAGCGTCACGTTGTGGATGGTACAGCTCTACGCGTTTCACCTGTCAGTTGAATCGGAAGTGACGCAGTGCCGCCCGAATACGGAGGTGGCGGTGGTGAGAGACGACGTGGGTTTCTATCCAGGCCGCGTCGCTTAGCTTTTAATCTAGAAATGCTGTTTTAATTTTGAGACACTGTAAGTGTTCATTTTTATTCGTTTTTGATAAAAGGTCATTGCCGCCAGATCTGTGCTATGTGTGTTCTTCTCCCTCTCCCGCTGAGGTACATCCCCTGAGTTACGGCGACCAGTGATCTCTTCTCATCTGCCTATCTGATTTCTATTGCCCGAAAACTTCTAACTTCTTGTGAGTAGGAATAACACAGGAGCCAAGTTGAATAGGATTTTTTCCTAGCACTGTACATACCACTGCACTTAGAGTATTTTTATGTTTTTTCCCCTATGCTCCCCCTGGATCGTGTGATACAAGTTCTACAATTTGGGGAAGAGTGAAAACAACCCCACCGGAGGGTTGTAGCAGGGGGGTATTACATTTGATTTATTGGTTTTATCACTTGTGAGTCATTATATTGCACTTTAAAAATCACATTTTGTCACTTGATATATTTAGGACATAGCGCCTTGTTTACACCCTTCCTTGCACATATGCATTCCAGACTGTCATACATAGTAACAAAGTTCCAGCTGTGCATAATCTTGCTACATAATGGATTGTGTCGTTATAAGAAGCTAAAGAGATTTGCCCCACCATAGGAAGAGGAGGCAATGGTGCTTGTTGAACCAACCTCTTCTCCAGCAAGTTTAGGGCTTTACTACCATACAGAACACCTACAAGCTCATATTGAACCCCCAAAATACCCACAACATATATATAAGCATATAAGTTTCACAGAGGAGTGCTACTGAGTATGGCAATATATATATTTAAAACCAGAGACATAACATAAAACACAGACAAAGCTCAGTGCACATCCAGAAAAACTTATATACGGTACAGTGCCTAAATATACATGTATAAATAACTAATAAATAAAATGGTCTTTTAGTTTAACATTTTGGCCAAATTGTTGTAAGCCCTTGACCCAACTGCACGGCAGGCCACGTTTCAAGGGTCCCTAACACTAATATAGATTCTTAATAACCTGTGCATTGCCAGGAAGAATGATTTATAATAAATCTGTCAAAATTAGTTGCAAAAGTTCTAAGTCTGATTGAAGCTTTTATTAACCTGTACATTACCAGGAAAAGCACTCTGTAATAGATTTGTCACAATCACACTGTAAGCAGGCAAGTTCCCCTGAGAGTGGGAGATGCCATGGAGTGAGCTTTTAACCGTTTAAATGTGGGAGGGAGTGAGCTTCAATTAGGTAGGAGGTTGCCACCCTCCAATCAGCTAAGACAAGCTGAACAAGAATTATAAAACATACAGAACACCTACAAGCTCATATTGAACCTCCAAAATACCCACAACATATATATAAGCATATAAGTTTCACAGAGGAGTTCTACTGAGCATGGCAATATATATATTTAAAATAAAACCAAACTTTACTACCATACCTGCCTCTCCCTCTAATACAATGGATTAGCCTTAACCACTCAACCACTTGTTCAGCCAGTTAGGCTGATTCTCACTATCTGATTTTAACCATCTCACTGCATTTCTCACCATCTGATTTTCACCATCTCACCATGATTCTCCCCATCTAATTCTCACCATCTGATTCTCACCATCTCACCGTGATTCTCACCATCTCACCGCATTTCTCACCATCTGATTCTCACCATCTCACCATCTGAATCTCACCGCATTTCTCATCATCTGAATCTCGCCGTGATTCACACCATTTGATTCTCACCATCGGATTCTCCCCATCTCACTGTGATTCTCACCATCTGATTATCACCATCTCACCATGATTCTAACCATGTGATTCTCACCATCTCACCGTGATTCTCACCATCTGATTCTCACCATCTCACCATCTGAATCTCACCGCATTTCTCACCATCTGATTCTCACCATCTCACCGTGATTCTCACCATCTCACCGTGATTCTCACCATTTCACCGTGATTCGCACCATTTGATTCTCACCATCGGATTCTCACCATCTGATTATCACCATCTCATCATGATTCTAACCATGTGATTCTCACCCTCTCACCGTGATTCTCGCCATCTGATTCTCACCATCTGATTCCCAACTTAGAATTTTTATGAGGATTTCACATGGGGCTGTAAATAAATATTGTAAAACAAATATAATCACTGCGCTTCTCCATGTAAAGAGCATGCAGCTAGTGAAGGAAACGGCCATACAAATGTGCAAAACAGAAAGTGAATCCCTGCGCTTCTCCCATAGGGATAGCAATCAATGGGGAATATATATATATATATGTATGGTGTAAATACCTATAAGAAAAAAGGAGACTTTTGGTATACATCCTTTGATCAAATAATGCCAAGCCTGCTAACCACGTCAAGGTAAGTCTCTTTAGCAGGTCCCTACGCTAAATGCATACTAGTGTTATGTGAAATAAGCCCAGAAGGGGTTAAAATATCAAAGCATATGCTTGTATAACCTAGTGCAATTAAAAACTGGTATATAATCTCCTAGCAAGGTCCCCTTATTCCACTTCACTTACATGTGAGTATCTGTACTGGTATATACCAGTTTTTAATTGCACTAGTTTATACAAGCATATGCTTTGATATTTTAACCCCTTCTGGGCTTATTTCACATAACACTAGTATGCATTTAGCGTAGGGACCTGCTAAAGAGACTTACCTTGACGTGGTTAGCAGGCTTGGCATTATTTGATCAAAGGATGTATACCAAAAGTCTCCTTTTTTCTTATAGGTATTTACACCATACATATATATATATATATTCCCCATTGATTGCTATCCCTATGGGAGAAGCGCAGGGATTCACTTTCTGTTTTGCTGTAAATAAATATGAAATAAAGGGTATGCGTTTCTGTTAATGGTTTGACTCTCAAAATGTTTTGTTAAAGTTCCAGGCCCAGCTTCCTTGTTGCATGAAGTGGAATCTGCAGACATTCGTCTTTCATGGTTTCTACAATTCCGCAGAATTTCAGGAGTGGTGACCCCGTTTTTTTAAAACATTATCTCCAATGAAGATGGCTGTTTCCTTAACGGCTGTCAGAAAAGTTGTTTTTCACATCAAGCCATTTAATGCGTGGGTGGGCAACTCCAGTCCTCAAGGGCTACCAACAGGTCAGGTTTTGAGAATATCCCTGCTTCAGCCCAGGTGGCTCAATCAATCAATCGAATGAGCAGCAGGTCTAGCCACATGTGCTGAAGCAGGGATATCCTTAAATCCTGACCTGTTGGTGGCCCTTGAGGACTGCAGTTGGCCGCCCCTGACTCAATGTTTTTTGGGGGCATTTCTGTCCTTTTTGGCACCGAAGGAGTTGATTTGAGTGTTCCCCTCTTGAAGGGAGGATCTTATGACTGTTTCAGCCCTAACAGCCATCACAAAATGAAGACGGAAATGGTTATATCACATTATGTGATTCTGTTATTTAGAATAACAGCAGGTATAGTGCGAAATATGCAATTTCCAGCCAATTTCTATAACTACTACTAAGATTTTCAACCAATCTATTTTCTGCCTATTCTTTTTACACAGTAAGAAAAAGAGAGCGTCACAAATAAGCCATATTATATGAAAATCCAATACATTACACTCTGGGGAATTTTAGATTACTTTTAAGAGAAAGCCTAGAGACGGGCATTATACTGTATTGATTTGGTGACTGGCAATTTGCCAGTAATGCAATATACTTAGTAATTTTAACTGTTCTCTATCTGAGGTCACATGGGGCAAAACTATTGTTACCAAGCTCTCAAGATGGAAATTTACAGATATCAATATGTTTTAGATCATAATTATGTCTCAAAGTAAATTAAAACAATACTACCACTGCCCTTGACTACAAGACTCTCCTATCCAAGAGGAATACACAGGTGTCCAGTTTTCAGAAGGTTTACAGTTTCAAAAATAAAAAGGATACATTATTTTCTTATGTAGGTTAGGAAGTAGGAAAACCTTGTGATACTCGTCCCCACTCCCTACCACCACAAACAGATACATGATCATAAAAATGTAGAGAATATTCTTAACAAAAGAAAGACAATGAGTGCATGTCAGAGCTGATATGTTATAAATGAATATACAGTACAGCTATTTCAGAAAGAATGTGTTTGCTCAAAACGGTAATCCCGGCTATGCAAAATAGGACAAAAAGATTAAATGAACTATCATAATAATAATAATAACTTTATTTATATAGCAGAGAGGTCAAGGAGTACTAAGAACGAATAGTCACCTTTGTCTCTTGCCATCAGGAGATCATTTAGCGCACGAACCAGAACTGTTTCAGTACTATACCGTCTTCGGAATCCTGACTGGAATGGGTCATACGTTTCATGGGTTGATAGACAGCTTGGGCGTCGATGTCCTGGAGACTGGCTGCTACAATCATATACGGGTGAGTACTCATTAGATATATATAGTGGTATGCGTCACTATGTTCTGTAGCCCTCTACTTGATAAAGGCAACTGTATACTGCCGAAACGTTGGATATTTTTGTGACACATTAAATTCTTTGATTAAGACCGTGTGCCTGCTTCCCTTCTCTTCACTGATTTACCCTTTGATGTCTGGACCTCCCTGGACTCAGTGCACCAGCAGATAAGTACCCACCCTCCAGCACCATATTATTGAGTGCATGTACCCCTCTCTATTATTGATAGACAGCTTTCCAGTTGGGTTACCACCACATTCTCAATAACCTTCCCTACAAAAGGATGGTTTGATACAGGCCTGTAATTTGCCATGCAATCTGGGTCTAATGAAGGCTTTTTTTTGGAAGAGTCCAATCTATAGGTGATATGGTGCTCAGTTACAATATGAATTCAGGAAAGTCCTTCCAAGTCTAGAAACACATAATGTCCAGAATGCCTTCAATGAATCATTTCTCCAATTCAGTAATAATGTACCTGGGGGGGGATTAAGCAACTAGTGGTACCCACCACAGCATGTGGCGCAATATTTTAAACTCCCCTCAGCAAATCCGTTGAGAAATAGTATCCAAGCGAAGTCTGCATGAAACGAAGCACAGCTACAGCAGGACAAAAAATGAGAGATCATGCACGGGTAACTCCCATAAAAAATAGAATTTATTAAGCTCACATGGACAGCTTCCAGGTATAAAGCAACACCTACGCGTTTCAAGGTGATAAAGTGCAGGGGCGCGAAATGTGTAGGTGTTGCTTTTTACCTGGAAGCTGAAGAAGAGTGCAAAATCATCATAACAGGAATGTGAAAATGCTTCATCAGGCTGCAGACATGCTGGATTGCAGAGCCTATCCATGGTGCGGAAAAGCTTACCTGGTGTATTGTCCGCTGCCATGATCTCACGAGACAGGAATGAGTTACTTACTAGTGTTGTATTGTATTGTATGTCTTTATTTATATAGCGCCATTAATGTACATAGCGCTTCACAGTAGTAATACATGTGGTAATCAAATAAATAACAAATAATATAAATAACAGATCATGGGAATAAGTGCTTTAGACATAAAAGTAACATTAAGGAAGAGGAGTCCCTGCCCCGAGGAGCTTACAGTCTAATTGGTAGGTAGGGAGAACGTACAGAGACAGTAGGAGGGGGTTCTGGTAAGTGCGTCTACAGGGGGCCAAGCTTTATGTATCATGTGTTCAGAATATTCACAGTGCTATTCATATGCTTCTTTAAGCAAGTGTGTCTTAAGGTGGGTCTTAAAGGTGGATAGAGAGGGTGCTAGTCGGGTACTGAGGGGAAGGGCATTCCAGAGGTGTGGGGCAGTTAGTGAAAAAGGTTTAAGGCGGGAGAGGGCTTTAGATACAAAGGGGGTAATAATTGTGGACTGGTATTTCGTGATGTGGTCAATCAGTCTCAGCTTGTCCTCATCCCTGCAAGAGTTCCGCCAGCACCGTTCAATCCTGCGGCACTTCTTCAATTCCCTTAAAGAATTGTCAACCCAAGGGGTGTGGTAGTTTGAGGTAAGAGGTCATATGCGAATAGGAACGATAATATCTATTGCCGTCCCCAAATCGCTTTTGTAGTCAGTGACAGGAACACTACGATCCACGCAAGCACTAAATATGTCAGAGAAATCCACGTTTGCCATCAGGCCCTTGGGGTCACAACCCTCAATGGTCGATACTTCATCACCTTCACGGGAGAGAGCCTATTCGGGGTGGGGTCAGAGCTGTGATTGAGAATAAAATTGATTGGTGTCTGACCAGACAATTGGGTCCATTGTTAGGTCAGAGATTTCTAAACCAAGACAACAAGATCAAGTGTGTGTCCACTTCTATGGGGAGCAGATCAAATAAGTTGTGTGAAACCCAGAGCATTCATTGTGTAGAGGAGGCCTTGACCAAATTGAGAGAGTTTATCATTGACCCAGGCATTGAAATAACCATGATAAGCCATCTGAGTTGCTCCAGGAATAGGCCAGCAATGAGATCTGCAATTTCCTATAGAAATACTTTCCCATTTCCAGGGGACGGAAGATGAGGTAGATGAGGACTCTAAACCCCACACCCATAGCACTCTGGGGAGCAATACACTAAAATGATTGAGTAAGCCCCACTTAAAGGGTCCTAAAGTTCAAGGTTGTTTTAAAACAGATTGCCACACCTCCTCCCCTACGCTCCTGTCTTGGGAAGTTAATCACATAATAATTTGTTGGGACAGCAGCTTCTAAAATGGGGGCTGCGTTTTCATCTAACCAAGTCTCTTTGATATGTGGTAGGCCTGATGATCCATTAAGGTCAGCTATAAAAGCTGTATTGTTCCTAATCGATCTGGCATTACATAAGACAGTTCTAATAGGACACACTGGGGGGCCTGAAATAGTGTTCTGTCCCTTCAGTGTAGAATCTCTGGGAATGGGGATCAAGCAGCAGGGATCTCTAATTCTGTTCCTCTGTATATTGGACACCACTTCGATCTATGTTCTCTCTGGCAGTGTGGGGGAGCAGGAGGGTAAGTAAGTTACGAAAGTATGGGAGAGAGGTTTTTTTAGAAGTTTGCCTGCCATGGCAGCCCCTATGAGTGTTTTCTTTTAAATGCCACGGTATTGAAGGACGTAATCAAGAGATGGTTCAATGGGAACTGCAGCACAAAGAGGGCAGTGTGACAAAAGGAGGCTAGAGGTGTACAGTAGGAATACATCAGTTCAGCAGCAGCAGTAGGACCTCTAAGGCTACGGCCCCAGTCCTCCCTGATGCACGCGCGCCTGGCGGCATGATGGCGCGTGCACCGACTACAGCAGCAATCGGCAGTCTTTAGAGGAGCTTCTGAGGAGCGCAGGGGGGCATGGCCATGTAGGGGCATATCTGCCCTTTGAGTGGTGCGCACCGACCACGTGATAGCGTCGCGGCACAGGAAGACAAAATTCTTGCATAGAGGGCTGTGCTGTGGTGTGTGTGGCGCGCAAGCCGGAGCGGCCACTGTGGACTTGGCCTAAGGTTGTCTTGATGTGATAGACACGTGATTTTTAAAGGTCTTTTCCTGTGTCGTGTTTGGGAAGGATATCATAGTTATCCAAGGCAGAGTGAGATTTGTATATTGTTAAATGACACTAGGGCCCGAACATATATTTTAAGTTTTCTATCTGATAAATAAAGTTTAGTAATTGTTTGATTCGCATTAATGTACTCCATGTGAGAGAACCTGTGAAGTTAATCAACAATTAGTTAACCAATTACCGAATTTACTATATAATTGCTACATCCATTATGGACGTTATACTGCTCCTGATGAAGCTGACGCCAGTCAGCGAAACGCATAGAGCTTCCATTTCCTGCGCAGTAATCCCCGTTCCAGAGGAAAGGAGACCGCTGTACTACGTACCTGTTTCTTCCCCCGCATTACCAGAAGCTATCAAGCCTCAAAACGGATGTGACGTCAGACGCCGCTCGAACACTGTCTGACTGCGGGAGTATTGGCGAGACGGTCCGGTCACCACTTCTCTAGCGTGAGATCTACTGCTCCACTATTTTATGTGCCTATTTTACTTGTACACATTGTGAGTACATTCCTTACCTTTTATTGCGATATAAACCTTTTTGCTGGTCTGCACTATGGTCTCTTTTCTGCTGTGTTTCCTCATGAGTTGATCCAGAGTGCAAGCCCTCCTGAGTTCCTGCAACCCTGTTCCCTGTTACACGCTTATTCTTCACCTACTTTTTGTAAGTAGGTAATTCATATGAGCCAAGTTTTTCTTTTTGCCCATTTTTGTGATTTTATTGCACCATTATATGTTTATTCTTTTTTTTGGGGTGTTCCTGATTTATCGCTCCCTTCCTACCCTGGATGTACTACTCCGCAACAGAGCAGGAATAAGTGAGGTGTGAAAGTTCTTTCAAGTGGAGGTGTGAGACACTTTTCAGGGTTTCAATGGGGAACATACTCTCATGTTGGGAAAGTGAAAAAAAAATTGGGGAAAAGGCATTAATTTAAGAAATGTTTACAAAAATCTAGGAATAGACTTAAAAAAACCGATACAACTTGAAGAAAAAAAATTATGGAGATATCCTAACTTCCTGCTTCGGAATTAAAATGAGGCACTCGTGGGTTTGTGATATAATTTGTTGCAGTGGATATGGCAGCACTTTGTTGTGGGTTGAAGAGGAACAGTCTTGGCAGCTCAAGAAGATTCAGAAACCTTGTTGGCTAGTCGAGGAATAACCATCTCTCTAAGGCAGTTGTAGTCAACCAGAGCAACCAAGAGCAACCAACAGGTCAAGTGTTCAGGGTATCCCTGCTTCAGCACAGATGATGCTGAGCCACCTGTGCTGAAGCAGGGATATCCTTAACTTGACCTGGTGGTGGCCCTTGAGAACTGAAGTTGGCTACCCCTGCCTTAATGCTTCCAAACCTGAGATCACTAATTCAAGATGGCCACCTTGATATATATATAAAGTTTTATACCAGTGGCTTCCCTCAACCTTAGTTTCTCAAAAGCCATGGGGCTTGTTGCAAGTGCATTGTTTTAAAAAGATTCAATATCTATCTGTATTTCTATTTAACCTTTTATCCTTCTTTTTGCAGTCCCCATTAACATATAATTTTCAAGTATTGAATAAGTAGAGTGAGATTACCACTCAATGTTTACATTTCTTAAAAATTTGGATTTCTTAATGCATTTAAAATGGCTGAAGTGTAGACAGAATCAAATACTTTTTCGTAATCTATGAATCTTCATCTTCTTAATTATGCTCTGTGTTCTTGTACAATTTCTTGTAGAAGTTCTCAAGTCACTTTATAAATAGTGCATGGTCTTCTATTATTGATCGTCTTGTTTGAATTCGATGACTTGCTTCTTCTCCATCATAAGTAACTGCTTCATTAAACTTTTGTTCTCTTCAATAGTCTCCTTCATCATATAACAGATCTATTTTCTTGCAAACCGTCTTGAACAACTCTGTATATTCCATTCTTCTCTACCGTCTTGGGATTGCTTAACTATATCATATATATATATGAACACCCTGATGAAGTCTTTTTACCAAGACGAAACGTGTAGGGTGCAGGCTTAAATATCATTTTCATAAGTTCTCCCAACTCTCTGGACTGTCAGCATTTAATATCTGGTAATATCCCAATACCATTTGCTGGACATTATCCGCTTGCTTTCCCCGTCGATGGATCTTACTATACGCTGACGTCACGCTCGCAATCTCACGAGACTTGAGGAAAAGCAAGGAGGAAACTGGAGGCAGCTGCGGACGCATCTGGTACACCGCGCGGGTCTCGGCGTTTGACACTGTGCGCCATTTTAACTGGAGCTGCAGGGGGAAAAGATGAATTTGCAGAAGAAGACGGAGAAGACCGGGGCCGCCGCAGGTAAGCAGTCGACAGCAGCCAAAATGCGCACACCTGAGGCAACCGGGCGAGTGCATTTGTTGAGCCCTGTGTATGTGTATGTATATATATATATGTGAATGTGCTCACAAGGGATATTCTTTTTTGGCTATATGCCTACGTGGAGGTTTTTTGTTGCCTTTTTCACCCACCATAACTTAAAATGTAATGGTAAACCTACCCAGCCTAGAAATATTGCAAAGCAAGTATGAACCAACCTCACACTGATGATACCCATCAAGGTTGAAATGTCTGTGAGTGGTTTGACTTGCTTTGGTAGTCCCATGCTGTGCTTAAAAGCTGTGTGACCGGCGATGCATCAGCTTAAATGGGCTCCATGTGTATGGATATTCCAGGCAAAAGGTGACACATTTTGTGTTCATTTGCATGTCATTTCCCAGAATCGATTGCTGCAGTGGAAGCACTGTATGCTGGTGATAATGGTGAAAGGCAGGGCTGCAGACCTGCCTAAGACATGTGAATGTGCTCACAAGTGATCTTTATACTGTATATATATATATATATATATATATATATATATATATATATATATATATATATACAGTATAAAGATCACTTGTGAGCATATATATATATACACACTGTATATATATATTCCTGATAAGCATCTAGCAAAGATTGTCATGAACCTTCTAATAGGACCAAACAAAATAGATATCTAACTAAAAAATCTGTAAATGCAAATGACTTACACAAGCAGTATTCGCTGGTCTCATTATTCATTATTTTTGTAAAGTAAATCATTTTCTGCCTCTATTGAAAATATCAGCCTTGGATATGAGGTCCCTCTGCATGCTTCCAGTATTTATTCCCATTTCCTAAATTGGAATTGTCAGAATCATAAAACATCCCGGAGCCCTGTTTGTGAGAATAAAGCGCCAGTAATGCAGAGGTGCCGTGCTGACATTTTGCTGCTGGGTCTTCTTCCTCAATGCACAGATTTGCAAAGTTGATGGGAGTCTTTCTTAGCCATCCACAGAGACCTAACAAGATGATTGTATAGCTATTTGCAGGCCAGAAACATGCCAACGGGAAGTTTTAACAAAATAAAACTACAGTGGCAAAGATATAAACATATGCATCTTAGTATCTGCCTTGTTTTTAGGAAAGAGAAAGATTATTGCAGGTTTTGATATCTTTTAATTGATCACCTTGAGAGTTGTACACGGATATAATTGTGCGTACGCTTCTGCGACCTCAGAAGGTCCCTTTAGACATATATTTCTTGGTCCATTGTAAGATACCACAACCTGCACCCAATCTAGACCTCTGTATTTGGCTCAGCGTAAAACTGATGAGGCAGGGAAGTCATCAGGAAGATAATTGAGTACCAAAACAAGAGTCAACATTTTATAAACATTGTTCTGTCTCCTCTTTCAGTTATACCTGGTTCATGATGTTGTCCTGGCAACCCCCTCCCTCTCTCCTCTGTGATTTGGGCAGACTCTCCTCCCATTACCACTTAGTGCAGTCCTACCCCCAATTTCCTCTCTGACTGGATTATTTTCTGTCCTTTTAGAGTTTGCCTCTCTGCAGCACTGGTCTCCCTCTGCTTCCCTTGATAAGCTTTTGTTTTTTTACCTATTCCTATTCCCGTTATATTTTGTCCCACCACTAGTATTGTATTTCCCCAGTACCTTTTCGCCTTTTTTATTCTGTTTTGTCACCCCAATAAACATTTCAGAAAATAAGAAGCCTTCCTTTATATGGAATAGGGATTGAGTTGAGCTGTCTGCCTCTACTCACTTGCCACAGGGTGCTTGAGTCAGAGCAAACATACTAACCTAACGTCTGCTGCTCTCATCTCTGCATTGTATTTCCCTACATTTGCCTCTCCCTACATTTGCCTCAGACATAAGTACATTGAATGACCTTTTCACTGGGGTGCAGCAAAGACGCAGATAATAATTACTCCTCTCCTGATCAGGGGGAAAAAATGAAATAAATACAGGTAGATATTACAGAATCTGCTATCTGTTTGCCGTTTCCACATTTTACTTGTTCATAACAAAGTTGATCTGTTCACTCAGAACTGGGGTTCTTTATAAAAAAAAGTTATTGTAAATGTTTATTTTCCAAGGAATTTAGTAAGACCTGCAATGGAAGCATTAGAGGGGTTGGTACAAAGTGTTAATTTCATACACTACTTGCAATCACCTAAATGCTTTATGGAAAAGTAGTTTATATATATTTATAAAAATGTGTTACCAGGAAGTAATACATTGAGAGTTACCTCTCGTTTTCAAGTATGTCCTGGGCAAAGAGTTATAAAATACATGGTTACATTAAAAGAACAGAGGTTATACAGTCAATAGTTATTATTCAGGTCGTGTAATCATGGCTTTACTTGTTGCTAAGAAAATATTAACAAGTCAAATGCTCCTTGAGGTTACAATGGCTCGGTACTGAAAATGATATTTTAGAGGAGCAGACAGTAAGAATGTGCTTCAATAATTGGCCTCCTAACCAGGGCCGATGAGAGGGGGAGGGGAGGAAGTCAGTACAAATTACGGGGGGCCCAGTGGTCCGGAAGGGGGCCGACTACATATACATTTCCCTCGCTCTCGGGCCTGATGGGAAGTCACTTACAGTAGCTGTTGCGGCCGCCTCCTTACCTGCCGCCGTCCTTCTCCTCCTGAACCCCAGAGCCATGACGTCGCGTCACCATGGCAATGCCATGCAGTGTCACGTTGGTGACGTCCGTGGCGTCATTTGACGCTGCGGTTCAGGAGGAGAAGGAGGGCGGCAGCAATAAAGCAGCCCCAACAGCAGGAGAGAAAAGAGCTGCTGGGGGGCCCGAAAATGTTCTTTCACCAGGGCCCGAACCAGCTGTCGGTGGCCCAGCTCTTAACCACACTATAAAATAATGTATTTCTTAGTTTTTAGGTTTAGGAATTAGAACTTTGCCTTTTTATAATACATTTGTTTGGTAAAATTGAAGGATTGAGATGAATGGGGATACATTGGGGAAATCCTTGATGGAGAAGGATTTAGGAGTGCTTGTAGACAACAGGCTTAGCAATAAAGCCCAATGTCATGCAGTAGCTGCAAAGGCAAACAAGATCTTATCTTGCATTAAACTGGCAATGGATGGAAGGGAAGTAAACATTAATATGCTCCTTTACAAAGCATTTGTAAGACCACACCTTGAATATGGAGTACAATTGTGTGCACCACTCCTTAGAAAATATATTATTGAACTAGAGAGAGTGCAGAGAAGAGCCACCAAATTAACTAAAGGGGATGGACATTCTAACTTATGAGGAGAGGCTAGCTAAATTAGATTTATTTAAATTAGAAAAGAGGTGTCTAAGAGGGGATGTGATAACTATATACAAATATATTCAGGGACTTTCAAAAGAACTATTTATCCCAAGGACAGTACAAAGGACTCTGGGTCATCCCTTAAGGTTGGAGGAAATGAGATTTCACCAGCTACAAAGGAAAGGGTTATTTACAGTAAGGGCAGTTAAAATGTGGCATTCTTTACCCATGGGGACTGTGATGACAGATACAATAGATTTGCTCAAAAATAGGTCATGGACATCTTTTTTTAGAAAGGAAAGATATACAGGGATATACCTAATAAGTAAGCATGTTTGATCCAGGGAGTAATCCGATTGCCAATTTTTGGAGTCAGGAAGGAATTTATTTTTCCCCTTATGAGATATCATTGTATGATATGACACAGGGGATTTTTGTCTGCCTTCCTCTGGATCAATAAGTAAGTATAAATGTAGGATAAAGTATCTGTTGTCTAAATTTAGCATAGGTTGGAATTGATGGACGCATGTCTTTTTTCAACCTCATCTACTATTTAACTGTGGAAGAATCTCAAATTAAAAGTATTGTTAATTAAACAAACCGTGCACGTGTGTATTATATTATAGCACCTTCATATTGATACACTAGGCCTAATTACATAGTTACATACTGTAGTAGATGAGGTTAAAAAAAGACATACGTCCATCAAGTTCAACCAATGTTTGGTCGGATTGAGGTGGGACTCGAAGAAAGCAATGTCATTGACATTATTTCCTGAATAAAGTGAAATTAATATTCAAGGGCAATTTATACGGGCAAATTGAGGTCTGCATCAGGGCAATTTATACGCAAAAAAAAGGATGTTAAAGTTAGTTTCGCTACATGTTGTTGCAGTGCTGGTTGTAGATGTCCCATTGATCTGTTTGTTTGATGCTTGACAGACACACAAGGCAGTTATACAAGGCAGTTTGCAGAAATGACTTCTAGATGTGATTTATGAAATCTGAGCACTAACTAAATTGTTCTGTTGGCTGTCTGAGCACAGTGTAGCTTCTCTTTCCCCCCTCAGAAAATCTGTCCTTTACCACTCATCCACTGTAGGCATTTGTCTGCCCGAGAAAATAGAGTCTGACAGGAAAGGTCATAGTAACCAATTGTAAGTCTAAGAATACAAATGTGCCTTTTAACTGTTGGCTTCACAAACACTGACCGTGCCCTACTATTGATAAATCCTTGAAAATACTCTAATGTATCTTCATTTCAGAAAACAACAGCCTTCAAGTTTGCCATTAAAAAGCAAGCTGCCTGAATGTTGAAGAAATCTAAAAAAAAAAAAAAAAAAAATTGGCATTCTTCTGGAGATTAAATGATAATAACACTTCTATTAGAATCCCTCTGCTATGCCGTATTGATCTCATCAGGGAGGCCGCTGCAGGTCTGATATGAACAGAACAGTTTTAGAATTAATCACAGGGGTTTTTATTATGGATCATAGGGCTTCTCATTCAAATTGCATCGTTTGCAATATTTATGGTCCTCATTGGTTGCCATTATTAAGTGCAAGTATGTCGCATGGTGTCGGCCCCGCTGCGTTAAAACACAAAGTCATTCTTCAAAAGTAAATCTTATCTAAACTATGCACACAAAACCAATTACATTTTGATTTACATTTTAATTTCACATTCTACTTTCCCTGTACACACAACAGCCTCACTCGGCCTGTCTTTTTCTTGGATTAACTAGTAGAGACACGCAAGTTACATTTCTCCGTTCTAAGTAGACTGCTAGAGCATATTGATGAACATTTGGTCAAAAGAAGCACGGTTGATTGACTGAGAAAGCTGACATGCGTTGTGGAAATGAAAGGATGCATGGAAATGTTCTCCTGCTCAGAGTTGAAAGACAAATTATACAACTACACATCATGTTTTATTTGCACTACTAAAATAGAACAGCAATTCATGCTGATCGCTGCTTTGTTTGTTTGTTTTTTCAATTGAATTTTTTACTTGTTTTAAGAGATCTTGTTTGCCCTTTTAAATTCTGTTTTTATTCTTTAAAATCCAATGCTTCTCTCAAAAGATGTAAGCATTTGAAATATTAAGGGATCTATTCCAGTAGCTTCGATAACTAAGTCATCGAGCTTTTTGAGCAGTTCCCATACGATTTGGCAGATTTGCTCCGATGAGTGGCCAAAGTCGTACGGGGAGTGCATTTTCCCGAGCGGTCTCGTTTCTGACCAAACACATCGAGCGGGCGCGGACAAACAGCTACAACGCGCATATTTACTAAGACCACGCTATTCTAGTAGCTCCGATGAGATAATCGGAGCTCTGAAATAGCGAGCATATCACAGATCTCATCTCATCATCCCAAGGGTGGCGAGATGGGATATGCGAGCAGGACTTAGAAAAAAAAATAAATTCCTGCATCGGATTGATGCCGGGAGTCTCCAGAGCTGATAACTTAATACCAACTGCGGAGACTCCCTGCTCCCGTACACTAGTATTAAAATGTAACTAGAAACAGTGCGATCGCCTGTGAGAGCTGTGCAGCTCTCTGTGCAACTCTCTATGCAGCTTTTACAGACTGCAGCAAACGAGTCCGAAATGCACTCTTATCCAGGTATATATGTAAAACAGAGAAAAAAAACAAAAACAAAAAACAGTGTAGCACTGTCAAATAAATACATTGCAACAATAAAAAAATATCTGATGATATTACTCACATTTGATGTGAGCAATATGGGCATTTCGGTTGTTCCGAGTAACCAACTCAGGTAGTGTGGTGGATCATCCACTGGTGGGACAGGATACTCCAGGCAAATAAGCCAACGTGGGTAGTTGAACCCCCTGGGTCACAGAGTGGCGAATGAAGTCCAGGAGAAACCCTTCTTCCAGCATACCCTCGTGGTGGCCGTCCACAAAAAGTCACTGCATATAGGGGTTCAAGCTTCCTCGGTGGTCCTCCACAGCACCTCTGCTCAGTCAGCTTAACTTGGCTTTTTTAGTGTTGCCCTACGCGTTTCATCCAAAAAAGACTTCCTCAAGGGGGCTATTATGCTCATACCTGGATGAGAATGCGCTTCGGACTCCTTTGCCGTTACTTCTTTGGATCGAATCCACCCCACTGCAGCACCCATCACAGGACAGTACGCTTACTTATGTAACAATTAATATTTAATGTTCTATTAATATACAGTATTTTGCGCTAGATCTTTCGCCCTTATCTTTCAGACTGCAGGCAGCTCACACGGGGAGACATATAAGAGAGGCTGGGATCTCAACCCGGCTGTCCGGAGAGGTATTGGCTTTTTCCTACCTCCCGGTTTGAGATGGTTTCAGATTCTTTCTGAATACCGTGATAACACTCTCTTTGATAAAGCGCCTTGTGCGCGAAACATGTCAGAGTGCTGGTCAGGACCTTGTTTTCATGTCCTTTTAATCTAATACATCTTTGATAATACTCCTCGTGTCCCATGTCACATTGGTGAGTCTGTGCTCCGGTTCCTGATTTGGATCCCTTTCTACCGTGAAAGTGGGAAAATGCCACGTTATCAAACCTACTAATGTGCTAACAAACCGAATAGGCCCCTAAGTGTTCAGTAGGCTAACATGCAGCTCTCCGCAGAGCGGTGTAAAATGTACCATGGTAACTTTTGACACTAGTAACAACTTTTTTTGTTTTTTTAAAGGAGCCGGCTCAGGGGGCAAAATACTGATATTATGAGTTAAACTCATTTAGACTTCTGCGGTAGGCTGCTTCTTTACGGGAGAACAGAACTTAAATAAAAAATACACAATATATATTGAGAGCAAAGCACACGTACGGTAGTTCCAAACACTGTGAAATATGAGCGTTTGCGGCAGCATCTTACAGTACGTCTCCTAACCTCGTGAGCGTGCTGAGACAGGTAATATGCCTGGAATTGCTTTTGTATATCCCAATTATATGCCACCTACATTCATTCACACATGCAAATCCATTGGCCACTGATATAATCTGAGGATTCAAAGATAAACATGGAAGTTGCGGCGTGCAGTGCTGAATTCGCAATGGTAGCTCATTATTGGAAAATGACGGGGTCGATGCAATATACAGTATCCCTGCTTAATGTGCCATAAAAGGGGGTTTCTGAAGCCTTACAATGCTCGCTTTTGGCGCCCAAATTCATTACCTTCTGTGCCCAGTCCTTTATATTACTTCCTGTTCAGTGACTTCAACAGTTCGCCACAAGTCGGTCACTGTGGAATGAACAATTACATGCTCCCCTGCTGATGAATTCAGCTAACAAATCACTCTTCATTCCACCAAAGTTCACTTAAAGTCTTTGGGAAGCTAAAGAGCATTTCCCAGGCAGAGCCGTAATCAGAATGTCTTATTGAACACCCAGGAAACAGGATCTGGGGAGTAGTGACACAGTTCTAGTGGGGCATTAGATGATTAAGAGACATGAAGCAAAATGTAAATGTGGCAGCTTTAATTGTCATGCTTGTACAGAAGCAGAACTACCCTGGCAGAGAGGAGACAGCCCAAATTAGAGAGAGTTTAGAAAAAGGGTGCGAGACTTTTGTTTACTGTAAAACAAATGCATAAAGGAGAGGTCGTGCTCCCATTCCCGAGAGGGCTGGGCTTGAGAGAAAGATGAGAAGGTCATTCTTCACTGGCTAGTTTGTGGTTGCATTCAACTGTGTCCCACCAGAGGTATGGGGGGTTTTTTTGTTTTAAATTTGTGGGATAGGGAAAGAGTTCCAAATAGGAAAATATGAATAAGAATCAAATATCACATATTTCAAAGTAGGAAAGGGAGAGGAGTATTGGTGATTTTTTAAAAACCATTTAAGAATGTAAATAAATGTAGGTTTTAATGCGGTATTGAGAGTCCGCGAGTTTACATCACCTGAATGATCCCCGTACGGAGGTACCTCCTATCCAGATTCTCCTTTTCTGCTGAAGATCCAACCTCACACATACTGACAGACCATTGCCCGTATTTAGTCCACTTGTTGTAAGTAGGAATTTCAACAGAGCCAAGATTTGACTATTTCCTATGTTGTGTGAATATACTGCACCATTATTGTGTTTATCTTTTTATATTTTGGTGTGTTCCTGTAATTACCGCTCCCTCCCCCCCCCCCTTGGACCAAGACTGTTTCTGTAAGGAATCCTTACATATTCCTTGGAAGGTTGAGAAGTATTTTTGGTTACACACCTTATCACTGTGTGCTATTTTTGTCACTTTATTTTTATTGTGGGTGTTTTATAGCGCAGATACAAATCACTTGGGTTCACTTGCATTTAAATTAATGCCAGGGGATCTCGTGAGGCCTCTGCAACACTAAAACTTACCAGGATTCAGACGCGTCTCCATGGCAACGTGGCATCATTGTCATGTGACGTGACATCACCGGCGTCATTTGACGCTGCTGGCAGGTAGGGCAGGGGGCGCGAAACCGGGGGAGGCCAGGCAGGGGGCGCAGCTTCAAAAGTTTGCGCTCCCCTGGGTTATACTAATATTCACCATATACAGTATATTGTCTTCACAGCTGCCATATTGTACTGGTTTAGTTATGTGAAACCCATATGAATTCATGCTGTCTGACCTTTTATATAAAATGCACAAGATGTCTACACAATAAGAATAAACTGTTGAGATCGTAGAATAATTAAACACTCGCTTCGTAGAGCCATGGAAATCACGAGCTCAGAAGGTTTACAGCCATCATCCCATTTAACAACATCTAAAGAATATGCAATAATGTAATCAGCCTGTAACTTAGTGTCTAGCATTTTTTAAGTTGTTTTTTCTTTTTTTTTTTTTTAGAACTGGCTTTTCAAATGTAGAATCGAGGATGTTTAACAACACTTTTCACCCAAAACGCACTAAATTTACGAGCAACAAAGAGACCATCCAAATGATGTAAAAATGCTGCAGTGATTTGAAAATTACAGGGCTGTTATATTAGTACGGATGTGCACAATATTCTTAAGAATCCGTCAACAGATTGAATTCTACAAATCCATCCACAGATTGCAGAGTGTATTGGTAATAATAATAAAAAAACGCTCTATTTGAGACTGATCCGCGGAACTCCGTGGACCCAAAGAGCCAGCCCATCCGCTGCAGATCCAAATCCACCCCCAAAAATTCACCCATCGTTAATTCTCGCAGGCCTCCCTCGCTGACTCTGTCCCACGCTGAGCCTCTGATGTCGACGCGCACGGGGCCTCTCTCTCATGCCAGAAGCTGGGCTCAGCTTAAGGCACGCGCTGATGTCAGAGAGGACCGACGCACGACGGTGTCAGAGACTCTGCATGGGACAGCATCAGTGGGGAGAGCCAAGGCCCGGAGGTAACAAGAAGACGGGGCAAGCCGGGCAAGAGAGCCGTGCCCAACTTCCAACGCTTGCCGGGCCCCCCTCTGCCACCGGGCCCGGGACACCTGTCCCGGCTATCCCCCTCTGTCGGCGGCCCTCCCTGTCTGAGACATGAGAATGTGCTCACAAGTGGTATTTTTATTTGCTGTACCTATTTTTGGATCTGTGAATGTACACCTAGCCCTCGTTTAAATGTTTTGGGGTTTTGTGAAGTCCTGTATTTGCACATATCTAGTTAGAAAACTCATATAACCAGGCATATTTGGGGAGCCCTGCATAAATTATTTTACATACAGTCCTTTGAAATGGAATATTGCTGTTGGATTTGATTGAAGGTTGTGATCAGGGTGAAAAGGAGAAGTAAAAGCAATTTCTCTAAGATTACTATTTTTTTCATCTTGGTGAGAAGAGATTTATATGAAGAATACATGTAGGTCTATAAGCAGTGTATCCACACAATCTAATCAGATGGTATTCGTGCTTCTGGTGGCAAGTTGAGTTCTGCTCCTAGGAAGGTTTCTCTGCTGTGACTAAGATATTGCTTTAAAAAAACACAAAAATCTTAAAGCAATGCTGAAAAGGTTCTCCTGACTGACAACACTTCCCCATAAAATTAGCAGCAGCCACCAGTTCTACAAGATAAAGGGATTGTCATTTAATGCCATAAAACAAACCCGCTGGATCTCTGATTACACTCCGTTTTTCTGGTTCGTTCAAAAAGGGAATTTTAAATACAATAAAGAAATGGATAACATTTTCATCTTAATGAAACACAAAATAGATACTTTTTTTTATACAGCACTTAATTGCTTTAGTTGGGAAGCTGCAGTCTAAGGTAGAGGATGTCATTATTCCTTAATACCTCGGAGGATCCCGCACTGTCAGGACACGCAATGAGACACACTACAGTTGCTAGAATGATGATGAAAATCTCCAAATGTGATTATTAAATGTATGACTCAAACCGAATGCTTATTATCTGCTGGTAAGCAACTGATGAAACACAAACTAAAAACAGTTCATATTTCCAAAGGAAACTCCGTGATCCTATATTGATAAAGCGCTATTGATGTTTGTATTATGTACTAGTTGCTGTGTTGGTCTTGGAGAAATGAAGATTCATTCTACGTCATGATACTTTTGCATGGACCAACTGGAGAGTTCTTCATAGATGTAACATTGTGCGTAGAGTTTTTGAAAACTCACAAGTCTCTTCTTCATGTGTATTTAACAAAGGATGGCAGACATGGTGGTGGTAAGCCATAGGTAACCTTCTAGTACATGGGTGGCCAACTGCAGTCCTCAAGGGCCAACAACCGGTCAGATATTCAGGATATCCCTGCTCCATCACAAGTGATGCAGTCGAAGACTGAGTCACTGATTGGGCAGCCTGTGTTGAAGCAGGGATATCCTTAAGAACTGATCTGTTGGTGGCCCGTGAGGAATGGAGTAGGCCTCCCCTGTTCCAATCCATTCATTTGAATAGGCCAGAAGGTGTAATATAGATTAGCACCGTTTAGTAAATATGGGCTTACCACACCTCACAGTGTCTACTGATGTTGCAGCGAAAAACAGGTGAGTGTTGTCTTGTTCTGGTTTTCAAAGTTTACATTTTCCGTACAGAATAAGGGCAATCCCCCACCAGAAGGCATTGGGAGTTTGACAACTTTCTCCTTCATTTTTATTTATTTTTGCAACCTTTTCCTGAAAGTTCTTGTTCTGGACCCGCTCTGCAATGTGGGGAAATAAACGCAAGACTTCGCAGGAACAGCAGCTGCAAAATGTTGCAAATTTCAACAGGATTTTGCACAAAACAGATGCATGTAACAGATATGTAACCTCGGGCACTTGGTCCTACTCATGTAAATGTCTTCAAATGTGTATTGCACCGCAAATAATAATCCTACTTGTGAGTGCATTCACATGTCTCAGGTAGGCTTGCACACCTGCCCTTCCCCATTATCTGTAATCCTACAGTGCTTCCACTGCAGCCAGGGATTCTGGGAAATTACTTGCAAATGAGCACACTGTCACCTTTTACTTTATGTCCGTTTTAACACGGACCCCCTATAAACCTATGCCTGCTGCATTACACAGCTTCTCAGCACAGCCTGGGTTAAAGAAGTGCAGAGCCAGTAATCCTACTCAGAGACAGCTAATTCAACCATTTGGGTCTGTGAGGCTGATTATACTGGCTTGACCATGTGAGCTTGGAATTGACTTCAACCACACATTATATAAGTTATGGTGGGTAAAAAAAAAAAGTGCCCAAAACCCTCCACCGTACAGTGCACGGCAAATAAAAATACCTCCTGTGAGCACATTCACATGCCTTAGACATGTCTGCCACCCTGCCCTTCCCCATTATTTCTTAGCATACAATGCCAGCGCATTGCAACATTTGTGGTGAAAACATATCAGCAAATTTCATCGGGTATGCAAACTTCAGCAAAAAAAAAATTGCACATCCCTAACCCAGAAATGATGGTTAGCAATCCTGTTCTTTGCTACAAAATACCGCACACGGTGTGGAGCAGCGCATCTATTTGTGGCGTTTCATAACTTCATTACCTCCCGTGACTTCTGTTTTGCTACTTGCAGACCTTATTTAGGAGAGAGAAAAAGAAGACGGGCCGATAGTTTATACAACGTGGATTTCACTGTTTGTCAGCTCTCATAAACACAGAGATTTACATCAAGGCCACACCATGTTCCGAGGCTCCCCCAGATTCAGATGTCAGATACCTGTATACATTCAAAGGAAAGAGACCCCATGCAGAAGTCTGGATCTCACTGGTGGCCGTTTTGTATTTGTACATTCACTGATCTGTAAAAGAGATGTTAGCTGGTGTATTTCATAACACCACAGAGATCATTCTAACTATAGAGGATCTGCTTATACACACCAGTCTAGATACTTTTTGACAGCCAGAGCAGCCTCGAGAGAAACAGACGGAACACTGTGCAATCAATATTTCTCCTTATGTAAGCATGTTTTGCTTTGGTTACACAAATAATGTACTTTCTCAAAGCTTCTAGGATTTGAACCCTCTTTATAAATGTGACGAAAAGAAGGAATACAATAGAGCTGGAGGTGGAAACCTAATGATTTAATTGGCTCAATCTGCCAAACATGGACAACCACAAGATTGTGAATAGCCTAACCTGCAATTCACACCTACCTTTGATACAGAAGTTGGATTTGTTTTCTATATAATCCATTGGATGCAACGTTCTTTTGGATAGGGGTAGGTTGGAGGGTGGGGATAGGTTAGTGGATGGGGGTAGGTTGGTGGGGGTAGGTTGGAGGGTATTATCCCAACATTTTGGGGATACTTTTCATAAAATTCATTAGATTTTCTACGTATACAGAATTGACCCTACTTATATCCTGCTCACTTGGAAATGAGCAGGATTCCAGTGGGTGATTTACTGCTATACCCCAGTATCTGCCAGTATCTGAAGAAGAGATTACACAACTGCTCCTCAAATTAAAACTAAGCAGCCAATGTGGACCTGACTTACTACAATCTAAGTTCCTACGACTTGATGCCATTGCCAAACCGCTTGCCTCTCTAATCAATCTATTATGTCTGCAGGCCATATCCCTAAAACCTGGAAAACTGCTAGAGTTGTCACAATCTTCAAAAGTGGGGACAGAATCACTGTCTCAAACTACCGGCCAATCTCTCTTCACCCAATACTATCCAAAGTCATGGGAAAATGTGTTCACTCCCAATTAAGCGATTACTATACCAAGTAAAAAATTCCCTAGCCAATTCCAATGTGGCTTTCACCCCAAAAACTCCATGGTAACTACCCTCCTAAATGTTTGCAATGAGATCCAGTGTGGAATGGAAATGGGACAACATACTGGTGCAGTATTCCTAGATTTTACAAAAGCTTTTGATACTGTTGATCATGTTATCTTGCTAAACAAACTCCAGTGCTCTGGAATAGGGAAGCATGCTTTAAACTGGTTTCATTCCTACCTATCAGGTAAATCTTAACATGTGTCTATCTTGGGCACTAACTTCAACCCCTTGGATATCACCAGCGGTGTCCTGCAAGGCTCTGTTCTGGGGCCCCTACTCATTTCAGTGATATTCCTACAGCTTGTAAGGGAGTTTCAATACACATGTATACGGATGACACAATCCTATATGCACACAGCCCTAGCATCTCCAACCTTGAACACATACTTCGTTCTGACTTTTTGAGACTTGAAAATTGGATTTCCCAAAACAAACTGTTTTAAACACTGATAAGACTGTAACAATGGTATTTGGGACCAAGGCTACATTTCTAAAACTACCAATTAATGAGTTCCAGATCAGAACAAGCTCTAATACAACCCTAGACCCTGTTACTAGTTTCAAATATTTGAGAAATATGGTTTGACTCCCATTTAACATTTGATTTGCACATTGATACTCTGACATCCAACATCTATGCCAAAGCTGCTTAGGTGTACTTTATAGGAACAAACCCTCCCTAGGTCTGCTGGTCAGAAAGCGCATTGCACAGCAGATGCTAATGCCAATTATAGACTATGGGACATACTATATGGGACGGCACCCCATACTCACCTTAATAAACTTGATACCCTCTACAATTCAATATGCCATTTTGTTCTCCAATGCAACTACAACACACATCACTGAGAAATGCTCAAAATACTATATTGGTCATCACTTGAGTCTAGGCGCAAAGTTCATCTTTCCTGTCTCGCCTTCAAATACTTTCAGGGAAAGCTACCCAGCTATCTGATCAAGCTCCTCACCCCTACCACATGCAGCACTTATCATCGGAGATCTGACTCCAAAAGACTGATCATGGTCCCAAGGCTCAACAAAGTATCCGGCTGTTCCACCTTCTCTTACCGTGCACCCCTAAACTGGAACAATCTACCAGAGACTCTCACAGCTGCTACTAGTCTAAGTTATTTCAAAACTAAAGCTGTCTCACATTTTAACCTGGTCTGTAACTGTTTCATACGCATATAATATATATTATCTCTTAGTGTGCATGCAATGTCTTGTATATAATGTATAACCCTGCTCACTTAATGTAACTGTATTTGTAACCATGTATCTGTTATCATAACTCTGTGCCCAGGACATACTTGAAAATGAGCGGTAACTCTCAATGTAATACTTCCTGGTAAAACATTTTATTAATAAATAAATAAAATAACCTAATATCTAAGTGGTAATACATTGATTTTCAGTTCTGCTCTTAAGTCCAAAATCGATTATTTAACTTTACAGCCCACTTCAGGTTTTATCTGTACCAAAAACAAATGAACATTCGTCTCAATAGACTTTGCTAAAGGATCCAACCAACAGAAGGAGTAGTTATAGCAGTCGGATAACACAGCACGTTTCATTCGATAACATTCCTCCCTAGTGACACGTTCTGGTAAATCCTTTACTAGAGCTCGATGCCTCTGAAAATCTGCCTTTTTAGTCTCTTTACAGAGTAGTGCTGTGCAGGTCCATTGGCTGCACAGAGGTGATCAATACATAAGCCATCGCTGCCTTCATTATGGCGGCTTTATACTGCATTCATAATCAGACTCCATACGGGTGATGCGTTGAATTCAGACCTGGATGTTAGTATGGGCATTATGAGATTTGCTTTATACTCAAATACACTGTGCAATTTAGTAGCTTGAAAGCTTCTGCATGACTGAGCGTTCTTTATATGAATGTGAATATGAACAAACTACAACACTGAAAACAAACACTTATTTTATCACATTGGCTGCTGGTAAGAGTCTGAATTATCCTTATGTCACTTTTCAGTCCTTCGGGGTGTTTGCATTAAATTCCCTTGCTTCCAATTCTCACCTGTTTTAAGTCGGCCACCTGGGAATAAAGAGTAGAGATGGTCACATTTTGGGGTCGGATTTGGATCTGCCCGGTTCCTGTGGTCCGCGGATTTCAGCGCGTCAATCTGAAAAGGGGCAATTCGCGCTTTGTGGATTTTAAAATTATTATTGCCCATTCACTCCTTGGATTCCGCAGCCCGTGGACGCATTGGTAGAATCCAATTTCCGGATTCAGCGCTCCGCTGGCGGATTGTTAAGAAACAGATTTTGGAGGTTACATCAGCGAAAATCCGGACAACGGGTGTGGGCGAATTCACCCATCCTTAGAAAAGAGTCCAAATTCTACCAATAATTTTTAGAAAAACAGATTTCGTTTCTTGTACATTTAGTATCATTTATAGCAAACAATATACAGACATACCTCGGTTTAAGGACACTCACTTTAAGTACACTCGCGAGTAAGGACACATCGCCCAATAGGCAAACGGCAGCTCACGCATGCGCCTGTCAGCGCATCCTGAACAGAAATACCGGCTCCCTACCTGTACCGAAGCTGTGCGCAAGCGGGGAGACTATAGAGCCTGTTACACATGGGTTATTTACATCAGTTATGCACGTATATGACGATTGCAGTACAGTCCATGCATCTATAAGTGGAAAAAAGGTTGTGCTTCACTTTAAGTAAGTTTTCGCTTTACATACATGCTCCGGTCCCATAGCGTACAGTATGTTAATGCGGGGTATGCCTGTAACTGATAAACAAACCTGGTTTCCCTCACTTGCATTTAAAATTAATCATTACTATCAAACCGACACCCTATTAAATGCAGATAAAACCAATGGTATCCTTTCTAATATATCTTAATTACACCTCCTGACCCTTCTCTTCCCCTTTCATGCTGAAATCTTACCAAGGAAGGGGATGACGGCTTGACAGTATATTACATAGGGGCATAGGACCTCGTCCCTCGCCCCCCCCCCCCCCCTCCGCCCTCCCCCATCAACCTATCCTTTCCCAGGTACCACAGTATTAGGGAAGTGTTCAGTACTCGGGCATCATGTGATAGGTGAAGGAGGCCTGTCCGGTCTTTTTTATACAGATTCATTCTCATATTTATATAGACTTCGATGGGACCTTACTTTTTAAACTCAAACATTTTCTATGAAAGTGTCCATTTTTGGTTGAGAGAGAGTCCCCAAAATCTCAGCTTTTTGGGGGCTTGGATTTTGGCACCAATGATTAAAAGGTAGGTGATGTCTTAAATACACAAGTGTTGTTTGCTCCACCCAGCGCCTGCCACCATCACAGTATGGACTTTGGAATATGTCTTTATCTCCATATACCTCCGTTAACCCGTCGTGGACTCTGTCAATGTGGTCACCTCTTTTCCATCTCTTTCCATGAAGAGCAGAGAGTCCTAAATGTTGTGCTGCCTGGGACTCTATTATGGAGGAGTCTGTATGACCACATAACTTGAAATGCCTTTGGGAAGGGCGCGGGGCCTCTGTAACCACCACGCCCCCACAAGCAAATCTTGCGGGTCCCCAGTTTGCGCACTGCTGCTTTAGAATACACAATCTTCTGATTCCAGAACTTTTACATAGTCCAGAACTGTTACATAATTATGTATATTTTTTAACTATGGAACTAACACTTTCCATGGCACTAAGATGTTATAGGGGAATGTCTTCCACACTTATCCCTTTCTCTTGAGTTTGCACTTGTCCAGTTTGTTGAGTGTCTGAGAACACTGGGGGTGACAAAGACTCTGGAAGGAAAAATCAGGGTAATGGTATTAGACAGAGCAGAGTCAAAAGCAATCCAGGGACATTAACAGGTTATCAGGCAAGGTAACATGAGGGGTTAGGCAAAACAAAGTCCAGTACAGATCCAAAGTTATAAACAATAGAGCAGGCAAGTTACTTGAGGGGTTAGGCAAGGCAAAGTCCAGAACAGTTCCGAGGTCATACACAAGGGAAGCAGGCAGAATACTTAGCTAGCAGAATACAGGACAGAGACATGAACAGTAGAGAAGACCAAAGTTGCAATGCAAGGAACACAGTACTTCCTGATCTTTAAATAGGACTTAATCAGGAAGTGGGAGAGTCCAGCAATGCAATGTCTCAGGGAGTTGTAATTTTCATCTGCGTCTCAAACCTGGTGGACACTTGTTTTCTTAATACTGGATATCCTGGCTATTCGCCGATGCACAGGTCTGACAGAGTGACACTTCATTTTAGTAATGTGCAGGTAAAAGAACCTATCCAGACTGACCTCTTTTCCATGACCGACTAGTACAGAACATCCATTTTCCTGAAGGATAAAGGCTGGGTGGCTGTGCAAACCTAATACGATTTTATATTGATCCCAAAATTGGCTAACACTGGAACCTCCATTGCCTGGGCTACGAAGGTGGGGTTTTTTTCTTACATGTCTTTGTCTGGTCTTTAATTGTCCTCTGAAATCATTTGATCGGGCTTTTGAGGACCACAGTGACAATCAACAGAACTAATAACAAATCTCTACAATGCTTTATTATTCTTGCCACTCACACCTTATATTTCGCTGTGGAATATGGGAGCACATTATTTATAATGAGTTGATTATATTATTAAGACGAGTTCCCGTGGTCTGCTCACTTCCGGTGTAGTCTGTCTTATACATTAGTAATGTGTCAGCTAAATCTATGGGAAGTGAAGTCACAAGCAACAATACATACTGTATGGATATAAGTATATACACAAACAGAAAGAACAACTGATCATTTGATAACACACACTAATTAAGGGGTTGCATTCTGGATTTTGTATTTTTAATAATATTACTGCTTCCATTGTTAGGGTTACAGTGAGTAATAACATATTATGCAGAGTCCTAATACATGAAATGCAGTAAATATATATTTGTGAGGCATGTCTCTAAACAGTAAATCTGTCTAATAATGTGTGAAATTCACTATTGGTCAATGTGTAGCAGGTTCCTCAGGGAGCAAATTAGTTACTTAATTATCTCATTAGTAATACAGGATGTGTGCAGGGCGATTGCAATTGATGGTTTGCAAATATTACAAGAAAATAAAAATATCAATGGAGGTTTATCGTTTTCATCCCTATGATATAAAACCAGAGTTGGCTGTTTGCTGCTCTTTATCCCCAGCGAGTTCTAGCATTGAGACTAAACAATGTAAACATAATCCAAAGATGATCTACTATAAATGATCAATAATGGTTATACTTGTACCATTAGAAGATAAATAGCCATCTAGAAAAAACATACGAAGTTCTGGGGAAATAAAAGCACATTTTTAAATCCGATAAATAATGATTTTTACAGTATGAATAAAATGGAGATGTTAGTGGAAGCAAAATACAATGCAGTTAGACTCCTGACATACAATGTTGTAAATTTGTGTTATATTTAAACAAATACCATAATTTCTCACTTAAACAGGTGCTGCTAGACGGAATCAATTGAAAATTGACTTTTTGCTCCATATAACACATACACCAGTTTAATTCATGTCTGTCTGAGTGCTTTTAAACTCCATTGACCAACTTATAAATGTTTAAAATACTTACCTTGTGGTCTTCCGACAGTCTATCTATCATTGTGTCTCTTTGACAGTTGACACTGGGTGCACTTACTGACGAAGACTTTTCTTCCAAAACTTCCCATCAATTGTGCTGCAAGGAAATGGAAGAGTGAAGGATTTCTTGCTAATGGTGTCTAAGTAAGTCTGCTAACCTCGCTCTCTCACCGGTGGGAAAACATCTTGCTTACTGTGCATTTTAAAATTGAATCAAGTGTGTCACTGAACATGAAGTTTCGCAGATGCTACTTTCAACCTACTTCCAATTAATGTTAATTTTGCTATGGATTCGTCCCTTAATGTCACTGATGGGAATTTGCAAAGTTTGACTTGGTTTGTACGCGTGCTTCTTGTGCATTTTTCATGCAGAACAAAACTGCAGATTACTACTTCTTGTTTCTTTTAGTTTCTCCTCTCATGCCTGAAAAGAGGGCATGCAATGTGATGTCAATTAGGCAACGTCTATGTTGTCAAGCTGTGTCACTTACCGTATCGGGGAAGGGGGACTCTGCTTTATACTGTAGTGCCGACGAGTATTCTAAAACAAATCTGGGGCAATCACCAACAAGACCCAGGTACATGCTGGGTACATGCTGGGTACATGCTGCAACATTTCAGTGACATTTCTGCAGACAGACTTATGGCCCATCGGATTAACAGCAAGGGTCCCTGGCAGTCCCATTCAAACTGAATGGGACTGCCAGGGACCCCTGCTGTGTTACACCGATGGGCCATTAGTCTCTGCAGAAATGTCACTGAAATGTTGCAGCATGTACCCAGCATGTACCTGGGTCTTGTTGGTGATAGCCCCAGATTTTCCAAGGCAAATTTAAGCAAAGTTTTAGAATACTCGTCGGCGCACCTGTATTAGCAGCTTCTCTTCATATGCCACCTTTTAATTCAAAAGCGGGGGAGGCGTGAGGCCTCTGTAACGTCCCTTACCTGCGGCCAGCCGGGTCTTCGGTGACGCGTCACCATGGCAAAGTGGCATCAAATGACGCTGCAGGGTCATGTGATGCAGGGTGGGGGGCGCGAACGCTGGCGCTCCCAGGCATGATGGCGCACTCCAAAAACTTTGCACACCCCTGATCTACAGTATGGAGTCTTGGCCTTTGTTCCAACCAAAGAGAGAATGCACTGTTAGTAGTAGTAGGCATCTGTAAAGGTATGTCCATAAACATTGGAATTTTTATAATCTCCTGTATAAGCATTTGTAATGTTACATTTTATTACATGTATAATATTTATCTGAGACCCACAAGTCGACAGCTGAAAAGTGTCTAACAGCAGAAATCGAAGTCAAGCTGACAGCAAAGGAGTGTGTTATTTTTGTATTGCCACAATGTTCTCCAAACAGTGAAGCAACTGATTTACGTACATTTCCTTTTTGGATGACAATGCTAAAACCATAACTTTACAATCTAATCCGAGAGCGAACGTCAATCAGAAACAGCACGCGCTACAAATTCTTAAAATAAGATTGCTTTTATTAAGTTGTCAATTGAAGTAATGAAAAGTATCATTCACTGTCCTAAATTTCATCACCCAAATAAAATAAAGAACAAACAATCAAACCCTACAATGAAAAATTCACTGCGGTTCGTTAAAGAACTGATACCAGGAAGTTCAGTTTATATGCGTATAATAATAACAACCTGTGCAGTATGTGTTAAATATATCGGATATACAATATTTGAGCCATGTTTGTTACCACTGATGAAGTTGCTGTTAAAACTGGCAGGCTATAACAGCAAACATGAAATAGCACAACAAATAAAGGCGAAAAGCGCACGAGGTAAGTATATAGTAAAAGATATATTCTCAGTTACACATGTAAATGAAAGGATGGGGGAGCACAGTTGTGGGAAACAGGCAGTGTAATGGGTCTAGTAATTAACACTAAAATAGAGCGGTTATACCCTGAGCGAACGTAATAGCTCAGGTGGCAGATGTCCAATTGAAAGGGCGAATATACATAAATGTGTATATGTGGGTGAGAAGGTAAAAATGGTAATATATAACTTACACGGCCTTGTGTAAGCTCAGTCACATCAAGGTTTCTTTGGGGATCCCGTGATCTTGCAATGATCCTTTTCTCTCCGCGATGTGAGTTCTTCTTCTTGATGTATGTCCTTATTGCTTCGTGGTTCAGTGTTTCCACTCCAGAGGGATTTCCTTCATCCAGGAGATCCAAAAACTCTCTGCTGAATTGGGGGGTGGGATCCCCGCCAAGGGTACGGTAGGCCTCTAGGTCATCCAGCTGACGATGCGCCTCTGCTACATAATATTCTCTGTCGAGCACCACAGTAGCGCCACCTTTGTCCGCCTTTCTATGGTTAATTTGCTTCTGTGCCGAGCGTCAAGCAATCCTCCTGAGAAACATGAACCTGTCTTCAGGCAGGTTCTGGAATAGGAAACTTCTGTGAAATTCTGTGCTTTAAACCACAGCAGAAGCGGCCGCATCAAGAAGAAGAACTCACATCGCGGAGAGAAAAGGATCATTGCAAGATCACGGGATCCCCAAAGAAACCTTGATGTGACTGAGCTTACACAAGGCCGTGTAAGTTATATATTACCATTTTTACCTTCTCACCCACATATACACATTTATGTATATTCGCCCTTTCAATTGGACATCTGCCACCTGAGCTATTACGTTCGCTCAGGGTATAACCGCTCTATTTTAGTGTTAATTACTAGACCCATTACACTGCCTGTTTCCCACAACTGTGCTCCCCCATCCTTTCTGTATTCATTGCCTACAAGGGTCCTGGATAGATCCTGCTGGGGTTCCGAGTCACAGGAGGACATCACTTGAAAATCACACTCAGGCAGTATCATACTCCACTTTTTTATATTTCCGCATATCTGACATAGCTCTACAGAGATAGCGCCCGGGTACCCCCTCCAACATACATGTAAATGAAAGCTGACACTAGTCATGATACGCAAATATTAGTGAGCCGAATGGGCAAATCTTCAACAGGCGACCCACACCATCACCATGTGGAAGCCCAACTCCAGCAGATGAGTGTACCACGATCGGAGAGTTGGATGTGACGTCTCTCTAAAGGCTACAATAGCAAAGCAGTGAGAAAAGCACGAGCCACAAAGCAGCTTGTGTTACACTATGTTTTAAACGAAACACAATAAGGTTATGGTACGTAAAGAAAAGTAACCAAAGCCTTTCACTGCACAACGCACCCAAAACACCGGTCTTCCCACACTCACGCCACTACCCATACAAGTTACACAAACCTTTTCCAGTCTCTCAAACGGCAACTAGTTGTGTTAAGAATATTTCAATATTTAAGAATATTTGTGGGAAACTGAAAATACTTCTTTTAAAGATACTGCTTTAGTATCTCTACAACGTTTTCTTAAACGACATACTTTTCTTCTTTTTTTTAAAGAATGATATCGCTGGATGTGCTGCTCTTTCTAAAAGAATATTAAAGCACATACATGGTGACATATTGAACTTACACTCTGATGTCAGCACCTGATGCATAGGGAAATGGAATGGCTTGCCCAAGGTCACACAGAGCCTGGTCTAAACCAAGAGTATCTCATTTCAAAGAGCGGCTTCTTCACCACAAGGCTGTTCCACATCAGTCCATGGTCTTCTGCATCTACCAAAGCTTTTTCAAGTGAGTCTGCACCAGTCCAGGGGGACCACATCTAAAGGGAGACAAGTTAGTTCAGTGCTCAAGTACATATTCAATCATTGCGCTTTCTTTTAAGACAGATTAATAGTGGCAGCTGCTGTGTTGGTCTTTGATGGTGTTTGTGGACACATGGGCATTAGGCAGTAAACGGAGATCTTCAATTACTGACTGATCTTAGAGCCGTTACTTTCTGGCTTCTCTATCAGTCAATGGTTCCCGTGCATGTGCCATTTTTCTTACTACGGTATTATTATTATTATTATTTTATGTGGGTGATTGTCTTTTATAGAACATTACTATGTGAAAAGCATTACTCTGTGAACTGGAGACTCAGGGTCATTACCCGTTTCATTCACTGACAAATAAGTGAAATGTCTTGTGATTTAATTGAGATGATTATATGTATTTATTACTCACTGGCCTGCGATACGTGGGGGTCAGGACACGATTAACAGCACCGGGTGCATTAATGGCGCATCCTCAACCAAAATCCACTTTGTGCTAAACACACTATAAGCAGAAATGTGGAGAGCTGAACATTTGTGAAAGAGTAAAGGCAATTTCATTTATAAAGAATAAGCCATATGAATACGTGTTTGCTGATACATCTGGTGCAGAATGATATTTGATACGCTGTTTAAGTATTTTTATTTAGTTAACATTGCAACACGCTGCAACCAAACGGATACCATTTTTTTTTCTATCATGCAATTTTTCATGTTTTTGGCGACAGTCGAAAGTGACCATTTGTGAAGTTTAAATGTGGGATTTTAGCAGTGAGGTCTCTGTCAGATTATTCTATATACTTAGCAATGTGGTTCCCACCCCATACTTGTTGTTGTGTTCTAGACTCAGCAGGAGTGCTGCAATATGCAGGGTATGATTACTGTCAGCTAGATATATATTTGTGCATCCAGCACAGTACAAATATCATAAACAACCGTTGGAAACATCTCAGCCCATGGATGTATCATGCTAAAGCTCTGCCTTGCAATTCAGATGATCACACCATAGACACACTAACAATGCCTGTTTCTACAGGTAACATACTTTCTGTGTGTTCACAAAGGGATATAAAAAACACCCAGGTTAAAGCTGCAGTTCAGGCAATATCCTGCATATGGTTTTTTTTTAATAAATCAGTTCTGCAGTAAGAAAAAATACTTTTAGCATTTTCTGTTTTAAAAAAAACAACTTTGAAAGGCCAATTTTCTTGTATTCTATTTTAACAAGCATGCTTGTTCCTATAGCAACGATTTACATTCCCCATATTTAAAGATGTCGCCAAACTTTGCCGATCAATAGACAGAGAACGAATTGACCGGCAGCTATGCAGTTCTTTAGGTAATTAGAGATTGCCCACATGAAACTATTGAAGTAAAAAAATAAATTTAAAAAAAATAAAAAGAAAGACTGAACTGCAGCTTTAATACACAAGTTGCATTTACAGAAGCAGCTCTGACTCACATGATTAATGCTTGCCTTAGAATAATAATTCTGATGTCATTTATACAAATGTCTTATAGGTTTATTTGGGATAACTTTAACGGGATAACATGAAGGTTCTTCCTACAGTGAGTTGTTTACTAACAGTATTTTCTTCTGATGTCATTACAAAGTTCAGGTATGAAAAAGGATTATAAATGACATACAATACAATATCTTAGTGATAAAAATACTCTGAATTGCAGAAGATAATCAAAAGATATATAAATACCACCTAATCAAAGTGGGTGGGAGCGTGTACGTAGCACCAGTTAAGATGGCAAAGTAAGATTTTAGTGGAGCAAACAAGCCATCTACTCATTAAACCTAGGATACTTCAAAAGTTAAAAAGACCAAAAACATCACCGGCCCATCAGTGGGGGATGTCTCATCATCAATGGGAGATGGCTCATCATCAATGGGGGATGTCTCATCATCAATGGGAGATGGCTCATCATCAGTGGGGATGGCTCATCATCAATGGGAGATGGCTCATCATCAATTGGAGATGGCTCATCATCAGTGGGGGATGGCTCATCATCAATGGGGGATGTCTCATCATCAATGGGAGATGGCTCATCATCAGTGGGGATGGCTCATCATCAATGGGGGATGTCTCATCATCAATGGGAGATGCCTCATCATCGGTGGGGGATGGCTCACCTTGTATTCCAGAAACTCCGACTCTGACCCAGAGAAACGACTTGCTATGAAAAAAAGACCAAAATGTTACTAAAATAATAAAACAAACCTTTCAAAAAGAACTACAAAAAAAGCTTTATCAGATCTTAAAGATGAACTATGAACAGTTTCAAAGAGAACCAAGGCTTTGGAAAACAGAGTTGGGCCAGTTGCTGAATACCAAACTGGAGCGGAAAATGAGATTATGTCCCATATTCTGTCAAATCTGATACCGCCAATAATTGCCCCATTTACTTCAATAAACACAAAAATATTTTCTAAAATGCCAGTCAGTAGACTTCATGGTCATCCCGGCACTCTGATCCACTCTGACCAGGTTGGGTTCATCCCAGAGAGACCGGCAGTGGACATCAATTGGGCAATTAATCTAAAGCAGCATTATAACTCATCTAAATAATCTACTGTGCTTTTGGCATTAGACATGGAAAAAGCCTTTGACAGGGTTGATTGGGCTTTAGTGCTGGAAGTCTTGTATAAAATGGGTTTACCGCAGCTTCAGCATAGGTGGCTCAATCAGCCCCTTCTTCAGCACAGGAGGCTCAATCAGCCCCTTCTTCAGCACAGGTGGCTCAATCAGTCCTTGCTTCAGCACGGGTGACTCAATCAGTGGCTCAGTCTTTGACTGTCCTTCCAATCTGAACTGTTGGGGGGGGGGTTGGGTCTAGAGGACTGGAGTTGAGCACCCCTGGTTTAGAGCACCAATTTCTAAATAGTATCTGAGCAATATACTCATCACCTTCTGCAAAAGTGAAATCTGACAGATTCACCTCACTACCATTCTCGATATAAAATGGGACCAGTGAGGGATGTCCCCTTTTGTTGCCATAGTTGTGGAGACTATGGTATCCAAGATAAAGTGCTAAAAATAATAATAAGGGACCCCAAAATAAAAGGAGAGAATATAAGATTTCTCTCGTGGCTGGTGCCACACTTGGATTCATACATTTGGATTGCACTTAATATTAAGGTAACGTTTTCTAAGCCGGAAACACTTGGTCACTTCCTCCCCAAAACATACAAATAAACAAATGTATTAAAAAAAAAGAGCCCTAAATATCTAGGTGTTTATGTCCCTAATAAGTATGATTTTCTCTTTGATGCAAACTAGCCCACACATTGGTTTATAAAATGTTTCACCATAAAGTAATACATTGAGTTACCTCTCATTTTCAAGTATGTCCTGGGCACAGAGTTATGATGACAAATACATGGGTACATTAAATGAACCGGGTTATACATTATATTATGGCATTATGGGATAATGTATCCATTTCTTAGATATGCAAGATAGCCTCTATTAAAATGAATATCCTGCCACGGGTTCTGTATCTCTTCCAAGTCCTCCCAGTTAGTATCCCATCTATATACATTAATAATCTAAAGAAATTTGTATCTAAGTGTATGTGGGAAGGGAGAAAGCCAAGAACAAGTTCCATAATGACTAAATCAATCTTACTGGGAGTTCTAGTGTTGCCAGACTTTCAGAGAAACTATAAGACTTGTAAATTAAGCCACCTTATTTATTGGTCCTCTCTGGCAGGTCTGAGACCTCGAGTTGATATTGAGAGAGATCTAGCCAAAATTGAGGGTTTCTCCTCACTCCTGTGGGTGCAGTACTCAAGAAGCACCTACGAACCAGCTTACCACATACTCGATTTAAACAATTTCTCATCCGTTTCCTCCCTCTTAACGCTCCTCTTTGAAAACCCTAACTGTATACCGGACAGAAACAAAAACTTGAATCCATGGAAACGAATGGGAGTGCTAAAAGTCAAGGACCTTTTTGAAAATGGCCCTATTAAACCCTTCTGCTACTTTCATGCTGGCCGTAACCTGTCCAACAGGTTATTCTTTCAGTACCTCCAACTTAGACATTTTATTTTGAATCCTGATTTCAAGTAGCTACTCGATTATTCTTTATGTATGAATAGAACCTTTACCGTAAATTCAATATAATAAGCACACAAAAGATTAATTTTAGCAACTTACAGTGCCAGATGACCATGATCTGAAAATGCGACTCATGATGACGCAAAACTGGATTCGGAGGACTGGGATGACATCCAAGTCATCCATATGTTCTGTAATAAAAGAAACCAATATTAAACTCCTACATAGCTGGCATCTTACCCCTATGTGACTATATAATATTTATCCCTCCCACTCCCCCTTTATTATTTATTTATAAAATGTTTTACCAGGAAGTAATACATTGAGAGTTACCTCTCGTTTTCAAGTATGTCCTAGGCATAGAGTAATGATGACAGATACATGGTTACACATACATAGTTACATTAAGTGAGCAAGGTTATACATTATATACAAGACATTGCATGGACAGTTAGAGATAATATATATTATAGGCGTATGTAACAGTTACAGATCAGATTAAAATGTAAGACAGCTTTAGTTTTCAAAGAACTTACAGTAGACTGGTGGTGGCTGTGAGAGTTTCTGGTAGATTGTTCCAGTTTTGGGATGCACGGTAACAGAAGGAGGAGCGGCCGGATACTTTGTTGAACCGTGGGACCATGAACTGTCTTTTGGATTCAGATCTCAGATGATAAGTGCTGCACGTGGTAGAGGTGAGGAACTTGTGTAGATAGGCGGGTAGCTTGCCCAGAAAGTATTTGAAGGCAAGACAGGAAAGATGAACTTTGCGCCTAGACTCAAGTGATGGCCAATCCAGTTATTCTGGCATTTCGCAGTGATGTTTGTTGTAGTTGCATTGGAGAACAAAATGGCATCACATTTGATAATCTGGGTTTGGGGTGCTGTGCTAAATACTATGTCCCCATAGTCTATTATTGGCATTAGCAACTGCTGTACAATACGCTTTCTGACCAGCAGACTTAGGGAGGATTTGTTCCTGTAAGGATTTGTTGTAGGTACTGTGGGAATAAATGCACAATGCTTTCTATGTGGGGGACAAGTCCCAACACCTAAATCACTTTAAACGCATCCAAACACTAATTATCAACATGTTAGACCTTTAATGTATCGCTGGATCTTTTGATGTTTATATTGAACAAGTCTGGGTGAGACAGACACTCCAGAAAATTACTCGAAGATAATATATAACTGCCACCAAAAGTGACATTGCCAAGGCTTGGAAAAGAAATACTCCAACTTCAACAGCAACCATAAAGGATCGAACCACCGATGTTCTAACCATAGACAAACTGTCAAGTCTACTGCACAATACTTACCAAAACTGTTATACTGTACAATAGGAACCCTGGTTTTGATTTATTCAATCAGCATAATTCGGCCTCTATCCATGTCTCTCAGTTTAAAACACAAATGAAAGAATTAGCAGTTTGGTCTTGTGTAGACTGAGACCACTGTTATTTATTTTACTCTCTTTTAAGTATTTGCCTTATACATTAATCTTGAACGTCTATGTCTGCGACCTACTTTTCCCCCATTTAACCCTTACTTATTTTCGGTACCCTTCCCCATCCTCTCTTCTGTGGCTACGCTGTGACTGCCCTCTTGTTACTTACATTGATTTTGTACTGACCTACAATGTCATTTTTTTTTAAAAATAAGGTCTAAACAAAGAGTTTTCAAGAAAGTGGGTGTATTATTTGCATTCTCTAGTGCAGAAGTGTCCAACTCCAGTCTTCAAGGGCCACCACCAAGTCAACGACAGTGCCACTGATTGGGCCACCTGTGCTCAAGCAGGGATATCCTTAAAACCTGACCTGGTGGTGGGCCTTGAGGACTGGAGTTAGCTGCCCCTGCTCTCTCTAGTAGGTCATGATGACAATGTCTTCCTTCAGACCAGCAGATACATTGCTTTAGATCTGATGCATCACTTTCCTGCGTGAGTATGCATCCATCCATAATGCGAAATCCAAGAAGAGAAGTCAGCATCTATTAAGACCTCTGTTGGTAGATTCATATATCTAAGTGTTCATATATCTAAGTTGTGATTGGACACATTGTTAATGATCTCATTTATGAGTTTGTTATTATTATCCTTTTGCATGTTATTCGATAAACTGCAATAGTGCCGAGTGGGGCACAATCGTGGAAAAAATTCCCATTAAAATCAATGGGAGATTCCATTGCCCCGATTGGCACTATTGCAGTTAAATGAATAACCCTATTCTATAGAGAATAATGCCTATTCTCGCGGCTCCGAAGTTATCATCGCCAAACCGCGCGGTTTCCCATGTTCAGAGATAGCAGAATTAAATGTAAGGAAAAACCCTATTCTCTATTGCAAATCGCATCTTCTAAACCGCTTCTCGAAAAAGTAACAAACTGCGCAGTTTAACAGCCAAACCCCCCGGATTGCACGTGCTTTAGAAGTGGAATGACCGGACGTGGCGCTAACTCCATCCCAGTCTGACTTTGCTCTCTCGGCCAAACCCATATGTCAGGCTCTGGAGGGAATTCGCAATGCCAATCTCGCCCCCTTGAGGTTGCGTGAAAAAAATGCGTGTTTTTAGAAGCGGTTTGCAGAACAAAGCTTCGATAATTGCAGCTTTTGTCAAAAAATGTGAGTTGGAGGCTTTTTTGACAAACCGATCGGATTGGCAGAACCGCAGTGGGGAAAAAAAGCGTTTTAAACACGGATTGGACATGTGATAAGGGCTCACAGAATAGCAAAGCATGTCAATACACTTCTAAGTGCTAAGAGCTACGAGAATAGGCCCCAACGCGTTTTATTTGTTTTATTATATTGTCATTAAAAAGTACCACAAATTCAAAAACACTAATACATCATTAAGTAAACGGTGTGCTTTGGTGTCAAGGAAAATCACAAAAGAAACACAATGAAGACGGCCTCTTTGTGAGACTGAAACATCGATTTTATTTTGTGTCATTTCTCAATGATCGATAGTATAAGTTTATTTCATTTATGTCTGTGTGCTTCTGCTATTTTTGACATGGTTAATTTCAGCAAACTCCAAAAGGCTCACAAGGCAGTGGGTGACGTACTGTATATACAGAATCCATAAGGCTTTGAGCAACGCGTCCCTTTTGTTAATTTCCAGGTCTGCTTCCCTCCCAGTTACGAATACCTCGCCAAAGCACATCAAGTCTGTGCATTATTTGCTCATAATGTACTGTATGTTGGCAACCACTTACACTGCAATAAAACAGCGACAGTATCTCATGTTTTGTATAATGTTTTTTTTATTTCTAGAGGAAATACTGGTTATTCAAAGCTTTAGAACGGGGGCGGCCAACTCCAGTCCTCAAGGGCCACCAACAGGTCAGGTTTTCAGGATATCCCTGCTTCAGCACAGGTGGCTCAATCAGTGCCTCAGTCTTCGGCTACACCACCTGTGCTGAAGCAGGGATATCCTGAAGACCTGACCTGTTGGTGGCCCTTGAGGACTGGAGTTGCCCAGCCCCTGCTTTAGATTATGGAAAGTCAGTGGGCCTCATGCAGAGAGCATAGAATTTTAAAATTGGCGAATTTCATAAAAAGTAGATTTTTTGGAGAGTTTTATTCTCCATATGCAGAAAAGTGCGAATTCTGCTATGTTTAACATGGATGCGTGTGGCGAGTTTAAATTGGCGAGATGCGCGCTTCAGAAACGTGTAAAAACAAATTCGCGCCTTTTTTTTCCCCTTTACTATAGGCGGTGAGCGCCATCTTGCCATCTTTTCCTGGCGCGGCAAAAATGCGAGAATCGCGCCATTTTCTTGGCGCGAACAGCCGCTACATGCCGTTCGCACCTCTCTGCATTCGGAGAGTTTTAAAAATGGCGAGATGGAGGTTCTCGCCAGCCGCGAGGCGAGTTTTAGCAATAGAAAAAACAAAATGGCGCGTTTTTCGTAACTCGCCATTTTCTGCCGGTTTCTGCGCGAAATTGTACAAAAAATGGCGAATTTCGAAATAACGATGCTCTCTGCATGAGGCCCAGTGTTTCAGTGGCGATAGCTCTGCTGCATGATGTGGGGATAACACAGCAGCGTGATGTACTTAACAAATGCAGGACACAACATCTCATTTTCAGGGACCAGAGCCGTCAGTTTCTGCTTTTACATGGTACTCATCCTCTCTCGCTGCCTAAAGAAAGCGAGTAGGACCCGAGGTAATGGTCATGAAACGCGCATGCAGCTGGTAGTAATATGCTGTCATTTTTCTCTGTCATTTCGATTCTGCCACTTGTTTAACCCCTTCAAGGCTGGAAACAGAGTGGAACACACATTTGCTCCTTAATGCAGTTTCCTTTGCAAGCCACAAATGCAAGGGTTATCCCCCCCCTACCCCCCTACCCTTTACTTCAATATGATTCATTGCTAGCTCCAGGTTTATAGAAGGTTCAGGGCACAGGTGGTCTTTGTTTATAGAGGAGGGTTATTACCAAAAGGACATGAAAAATCCCTGGGGGTTCAGATCAGGAAGTTCAATGAGGCTCCAGTCTCAGGCTGATTATATATGTCCTATGGCAACTTTATTGGTTTTCGGAGCAATTCTATTCCGGCCGCAACAAACATCAGTTGCACGACTATGTGAATGAAGATATATCATAACGGCAATAAAGCTTTCGATTAAGATTTAAATTCTGGAGTGTTGCAAAGACGTATTAAAATGCTTTCACTGGCAAAGAAAAGTAGTCAAATATGGCTCGTACGAAGTCACATTTAGTCAACAAGAAACAAGATGGTAGGAGGGGATCGTTGTATGCAGTATTCTGTGCTCAGGTGGCTGGTCCAGTTTGGTATTACAGCACAGTAAGTGTTGAAAGAATGCTAGTTAAACCACCCTGATTAGCATAGCACTTAGCTGTTTTATTGTTTGTGGAAGAGAGAATACAGCAGTATCATGCTCCATGGCTACCTGGCCTGTCATGCCACTCTTCCAGTCTTCATGCTATCTGCATATAGTACTTTACAAAGTCCCTTCTAGAAAAAAAGATCACATCTCATGTAGAAAGCAAGAAAAGCCTTAAATATCTGATGCTTATTTCTGTATAACAACTGTGTATTGGAGTCTAAGGCTGCGTCCATAGTAAGTTCAGCCGTGCGGAGGCGCCCGCAAGCTGAGGGAAAGCGGGTGCTTTTCCTGGCAATGGTACACGCGCCATCCGGGGGCACGTCTAGGGGCGTGCCAGTGACGTCACGGAGCTGGTTCGCCCTCATTGGGCGAACCGCTCACGTGACCGGCCTGTCGCGCCAAGAAAACAGTTTGAACTGATTTATTGCGCAACGCGCGCCCCCTCCCGCATCCGCGTGCCCGCACACCGCATGGAAGCGATCACTGCCTTGGGCAGTTTGATCGGTCAGCGTGTACACGCCTCCGCACGGTCTGCCCGACCATGGACGCAGCCTAAAGCTAGTGATGATATTGCCAGCTCTAAGTAAAATGAGAGTGAAAAGCGGGTAATCAGGCGGTGCACAGCTGCCGTCAGGATATGAAACAGGGAGTCCACACGCTATTTGTCTAAAAGTCCATGTTTAATGAGTGCATGACAGCACAGAACAAAACTGCTACAAGGTACTTCTTGACGCGTTTCGTCTCGTTCGAGACTTTGTCATTCTTTTGTCATTCTTTTCACTGTCATACCTGCATGGGCTGGAGCACGCATCAGAGTACCCGGTTCAGAGTACCTTCAATTCATCCAGTGATCGGAAGGCGACGTGTCAAGATCGTGAGTACCTACCCTTCTTTTTCTCCCCGCAGTGGGACTGCTCTGTGTGTGTGACCCTGGGACAGTGAGGGCAGTGGTGGGGGATTGCGGTGTGTGTTGCCGGTCATAGTCTCCTGGCTGGAGACACGGCACCGCCGTTTATATCTATCCCCCTTACCACTTAAACACCCCATCCAGCAGAAAATCCTGTTATCACACAGAGCACACATAAGACTTACTTTTGCTCATTATCCTATATGGTTGGACTCTGAAGGGGAACCGTTTATTGCATTGTTTATCCAGTGGATTTCGTCTGGATCATGTGTAGTGATTATTTGTGCACAATTCTAGCAGCATCAGTCATACCCTGAAGCAATTCTGGGACACTTTGCATCTAAGTAAAATGAGCAATGCTGAAAGTACGAGAACTCCAAAAAGATACAATTCATATAACCTTTTATTTCCTAATCCTGAGTGGTGGGGTGTGTGTGATTCTTTTTCCTTTCGCCTAGTATTTAAAAATATATAAAAACCCCATGCAAACAAAAGTGCTAATTAATACCTCGGCCCCCTCTCCCGCTCCCGGCATCAAAAGATTAACATTTCAGGGGTGGAGGCACAGGCAAGGAGGGGGCGTGGAGTACATTTCTACTTTGAACACCCCGTATGCTAACGCCTCCTGTCTTACAGTACATGTATGCAGTAATCACACGTCGTATTAACCCACACTTCAGAGGCAAACGTGTAGATTAATGACAGTGCTAGCACAGCCATAAGAACGGCATGTCATACATTGTTTTGTAACAACAAAACGCGTAATTATGTATTGTCACTCAAACAACTTCCATCCCAAACAAACAGAAGGTCACACGGCAAAAAAGCTCGCAGCTCCTAGGGAAAATTACAGCCTTGATCCCAGCCCAAATATCCAGCACATTCTAAAGCTCAAAAACTGTAATTAAGTGTTGGGTTTTTTTTTTAGACAGCTCTTTTTGTTTAGGGTTTATGTAAGACGCCTTGGCAAAGTGTTCAAACAATAGTGCACTTTTATGCTTTGCAGAAGAAAGAACCATGGTTTTCCTGCTACACGGGGAAAAAATGTCAGTGGCCTGTGAAAGGAGGTGAATTCCCAGAGTCCTCTTTTCAATGGCTTGTTTTCCAGTCTATTTTCTAGAGATGAGAGGTTGTTTTGTGATGTACGTACAGTATGAGCCTCTGAATTCATGGTGGCTCAGGTTTGCACCAGCTCAGTCCCAGTGAGACCCCTTGTAAAATCATTTGAAATCATGGTGGAAACATTAGAGTCCTCCTTTCTGCTAACCTCAAACCCCCCAAAACAGGACATTACCTGGCCATTAACTTAAACGTTAATTACATTTATGATATTAATTATATATTCAAATAAAAAAAATAACTGTAAGGTATCCCTGGTTTGCATAGGGTCGCCATATTGGTTTTTATAATAAGGGACGCCGAAATCCAATATGAAAGTGATACGTCATAATGAGTGATAAATGATTTGCAAACGCTTGGAGCTGGCTGGTATTCCCCACATGAGTGCTACATTCTTTATTTATTATCATCTCTGCGCTTGGCCGGGCGCGGGCAGACACGCGCTCAACCAAATATCGGTGGGAGAAAAATGATTGCCTACAGGGATGGGTGTCATGGTATTATGAGATGACTAGGCAGTGTCCTAACTTTATTATTTGAATACTTTAGTAGGGCCACATTTATCGGAAAAGGGAACTATTACACTCAGGTGGCGCTAAAATACGGGACAGTGATGTGTCACGACAGGCCTTTCTGGGACAATGAGACAAGTACATGGAATAAGGGACAATCCCGTACGTACGAGACATCTGGCAAACGTAGGTCCACACGGAACCTCTCACTTGTTCGATTGGCCGGGATACCCACCTGCTTTCCTCAGCTCCCAGGAAGCTGTGAAGAACAGAAGAGGAGAATTTCAGGAGATTGTGACTAACAGATGAAGTCACAATGCTGGAACGTCTGTAGAGACCTCTCGGCACCGCAAAGGTTAAACGATGAAACAAACGCTCAGTGCTTACAGCTTTAATATGGGCTGAAGGAGCGTCTCACTGAGATAAAGGCTCTGACTCTGAAAACAAAGCAACAGGCGAACCCGATTCAAATCCCAGCGTCAGCTTCTTGTGACCTTGCGTAAGTCACTTTGTCTCCCTGTACCTCAGGCACCCAAAAACATAGATTGTGAACTCTATGGCGCAGAGACTCACTATGCTTGCAAAATTCTATGTACAGCGCTACATAGACTATCAGTGCTACATAAAGAAAAAATATATGTTGTGAGGTGAGACTATAGCCTTAGTAGAAAAAATATAGCGTACAGTAATTGAGATAATATACAGATTGTGGTTAACCATGTGATATAACACGTATTTTATAGTATCTATAAACTAGCGGAAATACAGATAAAAAGTTTCAATGCATATTCCGACCTGTACAGTTATTCTGGTATTCTGCTAATTCACTTCCTAAAAATAACAGTGCCGCCTGGTCAAGTAAGAAGCTTTCATTTAAAGCTTCATTTAATATTTAGTATTTTAAAACGGCATCAATCCTTTTAACCATATCTGGTTAATTATGAGTGTTTTTCTAAACATTAATTATACATACACTATGGAAATGTAAGAAGTCACAATAGTAAAATGTAGTTACAATTCTATTTCATACCACATAAGTTCCAGTGTACACTGTAATATATATATATATATATATATATATATATATATATATATATATATTGAAAACATACTGTGATACTTTATTTCATTAACCTGTTAGAAGATTTAATATTATTCACATGAAGGATGTTGGTACAGTATCTGCAACATAATATTTTTCTGCAGCGAAAAGGCCTCACAAATTAAGTATGTTAGGCTATTAAGTGCGGGTGGAATATATTACCAGGCGTTCGTAGCCTAATTGGCCCAGAACTTGAATTACATGAGACGTTTCCATACTGTATGCAGCCCACAGAGGGATATCCTTATGACTAAGGGACTCATCCATTAAGAGACGGGCCACATTCTGATAGCTCCATTCTTTTGGGGACATAAAACAGTTCATGATTAACATAGTTATGAAGAAGTAAAAAATTACACAAACCACCAAGACAAATGGGCACTAAAAGAAAGTGAGCCAGGGACTCTTTAGTAGATATCCAACATCCGCTATTTGGGGTTTGAGAATAAAATAAACACCAGTACAATGGGGAATTCTATCAATCTGGGCAGTGGGATACGCAGGGGGAAACGGTGTAAGTGATTATTAACTGAAAAGGTGTAGAGTAATGGGAAATCCCCCCAGAGGAAGTACAGTAGTAAGGGCAAATATATAGTAAAATAACTAAAATATGCATAACTAAGTAACTGTATATACTGGGATAAGGGGCAGAATATAAGATGTACATTAAGTAGGGTCTATGATTTCAGCTCTATTCAAATGAATGAGACTAAAATATTCTGTCACGGAGAAGCAACTTCACATAATTTTTAATAAAGTCCTTGCTCCCTTCCGTTGCCCATCCAATATATTTCTAGTTGCCCTTTACCTCTATGCTTGCTACAAACCTCACGAATGTGCAAACTTCTTTACATTTGAGAAGCAAACTGCAACTTCATCTTCACACCTCTGCTCGAGAAGAGTTCTGTGTTATTGGATCTTACCTCTACTCGAGAAGAGTTCTGGTGTTGTTGGATCGCACCTCTACTCAAGAAGAGTTCTATTGTTGGCAGATTACACCTCTACTCGATTAGTGTTCGTGTTGTTGGATCACACCACTACTGAAGAAGAGTTCAGTGTTGTTGGATCACACCTCTACTCACGAAGAGCTCTGGTGTTGTTGGATCACACCTCTACTCCAGAAGAGCTCTGGTGTTTCCAAATCACACCTCTAGTCGAGAAGAGATCCAGTGTTGTTGAATCACACCTCTACTGAAAAAGACTTATGGTGTTCATGAACTCTATGTAAGGGATCCAGTCCTGGGTTCGGCTGGAACTCACCCTTGCAGGGCTATAGAGCTTCCTGGCAAAGCCCTCCCTGTACTGGGCAATTGGAATCACCTGGTTCTGGACTTACACTGTAGTCTGCTTGATGCTGCCTTCTATGCAGCTCTTCCCCTATTGGCTGTCTATGCTATTTAGGGTCAGCCCTTCCCCCCAGGAAGGGGCTGAGCATAATTCCTGTTTCCCTGGTAACCTGTGCTTGCTAAAAGCACCTCTGCTTGGCCTACCTTGGGCCTTCCCGTTCTTGTGCTGAAGCGCTGGATCTCCAGCACTAAAGCTTCAATATTCCTGTGGCCTGTCTGCATACCCTGCTTCCAGAGGCCCTCGATCCTTTTTATGCCCTGTATCTGTGCGTGTCACAAGCACTTCTGCTTGGCCTGACTTGGTCTTTGTGTGTTGAAGCCCTATGCTGAAGCTTCGTGTTCCTGTAAGCCTCCTTCATCCGGAGGTCATTTCTGTGCTGAAGCTGCGTGTTCCTGTGCCCTCCTCCATCCAGAGACCATTCCTATGCTGAAGCTCCTATGCTGAAACTCTATGCTGAAGCTCCTTGTTTCTTGTTCCAGAGGTCCTCTCGTGCTGGACCATCAGCGCTGGATCCCTTGCGCTGCAACTGCTCTGTTCCGGAGGCTTTCCCTTGCGCTGATGTGCCTATGCTGAAGCTCTACGCTGAAGCCTTCCTGGTACTGACCCCGGCCTTTGACCTCAACCTCCACTCCTGTACTGCCTGCCTTGACCTCAGCCTGGATATCATTATTACTGCTATCTCCAACCCCAACTCGGCTACCCACGATGACGAAATCCGCAATCCGGACCAGGCTTCGCGGTCTCAGGTCGGTGTTTATCTATCCCCACCTCAGCCCCGCGGTCCGGTCCAGGTTTGTGGTGAGCACGTCCGTTACACTCTACTTGAAACTTACCTCACAATTCCTCTTGATGTTTTCTTTCAAAGAAAAATAATGCATTTGGGGTGAAATACAATCCTAACTAAAATGTTATCTACCATATAAGACAATTATATTGATATTCTGAAAGTTCGGTTTGTGACTAAACTGTTTTGCTCATTTTCACTTTTTGTTTAGAGTAACATTATTCCAGTAATCCACCCAGCCTTAGAACCCCGTCATCTTACAATAAATGTCGTGTAATTGCACCAAAAAGGCAAAATATACTTTGTTGTAATTACAAAATAGAACAACTTGTAATGAAAAACTGATTGCTTCTGTAAGAGGTAAGTAGAACATCACCTGTGTTCTTTCATTTCATGATAAATAAAGAAAAGTGTGGGATGGCATAATTATATATTGTACATAGTTAATACATTCCTCTATCTGAAGTTCTTAAAGCCTTTTATAAAATGTCTCTAGACTGCAAGAATTTGTTTTTGTACACTAAGAAAATAATGACTTTAGATTTCTATGAAATTACCTTCATGACGCTTCACTGCATAACTAGTCAGATTACATTACATCAAATCTCAGTGTCCCTCTGCATCACTTGCTACTGTTTCAGAGCTCATAACATCCCCATAAGTAGAGCATCTTTTATATCAATTAAAATCTTCTTGTTTGACCTATTAACCCTTCAGATTAGTTCAAATATGAATATGTTTAACAAGCACCATAAATATCTGTTCAACAAGGTGTATAGTATGACAACAATATTAACTAGATTAAACAAGGATCCTTCTACAGAAGATGTGCAAACATGTGCTATAGTCGTTGTAGAATGATGGAGAAAAACTCACTTCACAGGCCACCCTTCCAAGAGCAAGCCATGGTTCTGCTTTAGCAGCTCAGTATTCAAAACGATCAGAGTCAGGAGGCAGGAATGAACGATCACCGATATATGCCTCCACATGTTCATAGCACTACAGTAGTTCCATTAGAGGTGTCTGCTGCTTTTGCTCTAGTATGAATCATGCCATAGTGATGGAGCATTTCCCATAGTGTTGGGCCTCCTTGATGACTTCCACTTCTATTGCTGCCACCGCCACTGCCCCTAGAACCACTACCACCACTATTTATACCACCAAAAGCGACTTGGTTTGAGGCCCGAGAGGAAGAAAGTGGTGTAGATGGTGATGAACAATGTGTTGTCTGTTTCTTTGTGGAATGTACCACCATGGACGCTGCCCTCTGTGAATCTATTACTTTATTGACCTCATTTCCATCTCTGCCTGGACACAATCCGTTAGCTTCTCAATGCAATTTGCCTCAGTCTCTTCACCATGGGGCAAAAATTATTTAATTCTGTCTTTGAAGTGAGTGTCTAAAAGTGTACCCTAAAAGTATTCCTCTCTCCATTTCATACAGACAACACTGGGGTTATTTCTTGGGCATTTAAGCAATTTATCAACCATTGCCACCATGTCATCATCATCATCATTATCCTCATCCTCATCATCATCATCATCATCATTATCCTCGGCATCCCCATTATGTTGCATATCAATTAATGTTTTTTAAAGGAGGAACATTAGAGGGAGGATCTGGCTTATACCAGCATCATCGCAGATCACAGGTGTGGTGGCTTCCTCAAAGGGCCTCAGCAGTCTACACAGCTCTCCCATCAGATGCACCTAACTAGGCTGCAGAAAGGCCTTATGCAGCTACCTGGCATGCTCAGACCATAATCATTGACCGCCTTCTGCTTCTCATCGAGACCCTCAAGCATATATAATGTGGAATTCCAGAGTGTTGGCACCTCCATGTTCAGCTTTTGACGAGGCAGGTTGTTTTGCTCCTGCAGCCTAGACAGGGCACTGCAGGCTGTGTATGATCGATCGGCTAAAGTGAGCACATATTTTTCTGGAAAAGCTCTGCACATTCCAACACTGAGCTAGGACATGAGTAACTATTAAATTGTGTGCAATACAAGGAATGTGTGTCATGTTGCCTTGTTTTCGTGCTGCAACCAAGTTGTAACCGTTATCCCACGCAACAAACCCAACCTCAAGTGCCCTGGGAGATACCCACCGCTCTATCCCATTCTGTAATTCTGCTAAGACATCAGAAGCTGTGTGGGCCTCTTCTTCCAAACTCTGCATACATAAAGTAGCATGTCTATGGCACGTCTTGCTGCTGCAGACGCTGACTGTATTTTTTACCTCCATTTGCGGTTTAACAGTATTATTACTACATTAAGTAAAACACATCCAATGGACATTAACAGTCAGGTAGTCACCACCTCCAAGACCACTACTCCACATTTCAGTATTGAGATGTACACTACTGCCCTATGACTGCGCAAGAGCCTCAACCACTGATGCAACAACTTTGCTGTACTGTCCAGCAAGCACCTGGTTAGATAAATATTATCTGTTTGGGATGTCCCAACGTGGCTCCTCACATTAGATAATCTCTCTAAAACCCTCAGATTCTACAAATTTAAAAGACAGCAACTCTATAGCAAGCAATTTAGCAAACTCGCCATTCAGCAGCAGAGTTCTGTCATGGGTGCAGTGGCATTTGTTACCTTTTAAAACACTTCCCGAACTGTGAGCTGCTGTCTCTTTGGGTTGCATATCTGGCTGCTTGGACTACTAGTAGTAGTAGCACTGAAATGTTGTCTGGTTTGCAAACTGCTGCAGCGCCGGCTAGCATCCACACCATCATCATTGCTACACCAAGATCACCAAGTTCACAATGGGCCAATTGTAAGCATGTGACAGGGACCCATTGTCTCCATCTCCACTTGTGGGAGTACACGGTGTTCTCTGACTACTAAGCCTATGACCCCTCTTTAACTTCTTTAACATGACTATCTAAGGCTCTGTGTCACTTTGCATTGTGACGGTGAGTCATGTGACCTCTTAAAGCAGAGGTGTCAAGATGGGTTACCTGCTCTACACTGTTTCACAACGGTTCGACGTAAGCAACATGTAGCTGCACTCGGATCCTTTGAACGTCTAAAAAAAGCCACACAATAGCTCCTGCATTGAAAATGTGGCCTAAGGGAGACATACTGTCAATGATGGTTCTGGTCATTGTGATCGTGGCTAATTGGATATTCTCATGCATAAAATGGAGTGTGGATGGAAGAGAAGACAGCATCATTCTGCCACCTTATAAATCCTTAGGAAAACCACACCTTGAGTAGAGTGTTGGGCATCGTTCCTTTAAAAAGACATTCTACAACTGGAAAAAGTGCAGAGAAGAGCCACCAAATGAACATGGGTGATAAAAGGTCTCACGTATGAGGAAAGGCTACCAAATTAGCTTTGGTTATATTAGAAGAGAAGCGTCTACCCTCTCTGCGGCCAAGATTGCCATCGCTAGAAACTGGAAACAAGCCGTAATCCCAACAATCAGGGTGGTTAAAAACAAGATCGGGGATAAAATGATGTCAGAAAAACGTATGGAATTTCCTGGAAGACAAATACAGCACATTCTTGAGGCTAGGGGACCCTTGGATTAGACATAATGGCCCCGAGTAAATTGCAGGCAAAACGTGGTATGGATCAACTTGGTAGGTTCCCTCCCTGGATAACAGGGGGATCTGAAGGTGAGGTAATAGAGTGACCAGGAGGTGAAGAGACTTGGCTGCCGGTAACATGCACCAAGGGAAATGCTATACAGTACTGTTACATAGGCTATACTATGATTACAATGAATATAAGAGGAGTGTCTCAGTCAACTAAATTTAACGCAGGTTGAACTTGATGGACTTATGTCTTTTTTTTCAACCTCATTTACAAAGTAGCTATTTTGCTGTAAAATGTAACAAACACCACTTAAGGAATACATATATATGCTCATCTGCATGTCTTAGGCAGGTCTGCAACCCCGCCTTTCCCCATTATCACCCAGCATACAGCACTTCCACTGCAGCAAGGGATTCTGGGAAATGACATGCAAATGAGCACACAGTGTCACTTTTTGCCTCAATAACCATTTTTAACATGGTTCCCTATATATATATATATATATATTATATATTTGTGAAAGCATTGTATGTATGTTTCTCTGTCTGTGCTGTGTTCCCTGTCCCTAGCGGCAATCTCATTGGTCCCTTGGCCTGCCCGCCCCCGCACACCTCTCATTGGCCTCACACACTCACACCACCCCCTTGGCCCGCCCCCCACACCTCTCATTGGCCTCACACACTCACACCACTGTTTCAAGGCCCCCTTGGCCCGCCCCCGCACACCTCACCACTGCCTCACTCTCCCAGCCCTCACTGAGCTTTGGGAACGCACCTAACTCTCACTGCTCTGACAGCTCTCACCTCTCAACGCACTAAACCCTCTCACCTCTCAACGCACTAAACCCTCACCGGCTGCTACCACCAAAAGGAATCAGGTACAGACTCTCTATATATATTGTGTAAGCACCTGAAAACCGCAGGACACAACACAACTCACTTTCAGCCTCATGAGACACACTCCTTCACCGGACAAACAAAGCCCTCCTGTAGCACGCCAAACACTCACAAAACACTCCCGTGCCACGCAACCACCAACAAAACCCTCCCGTCGCCCACAACAATCCCCCCCCCCAACCCACGTGCACCGAAAATACAACAAACACCTCCCGTAGGACAAAATAAAATCCCTCCGGAACCAACACAACTCTCCTTCAGCCTCATGCGACACACTGCTTCACCGCAAAAATAAAGCCCTCCTGTCGCCCCAAAATAAATACATATACCGTTTGCACACTCAACTAACACTCCGGTGGCCCACAAACCCCCCCCCCCCAATAGCCCAAACACCACTCCACGTAGCCAACTACCGTGACCACAACCCGGCTGGCATCTCCAAAAAATAAACACGTGCATCGACAATAAAACAAACAACTCCCGTAGGACTAAACAAAATCCCTCCGGAACCAACACAACTCTCCTTCAGCCTCATGCGACACACCTCTTCACCGGAAAAATAAAGCCCTCCTGTCGGCCCCAAATACATAAATATACCGTGCAACACAACACTCAACAAACACTCCGGTGGCACACAAACCCCCCCCCCCACAAACCCCCCCCCCACAACCTCCCCCCCCACACACAACCCCCCACACACACAACCCCCCCCCCTACACACAACCCCCCCCACACACAACCCCCCCCCTACACCCCCCCCTACACACCCCCCCCCCCTACACACACCCCCCCCCCCCGACTCACCTTCAGCCTCACATCCTGGGCAACGCCGGGTCTCTCAGCTAGTATATATATATATATAAAATCAGTTGGAAGAGATATACAGTACGTTCATATAGGGAGAAATGTTCCCTCATACAGTACTTTAAAGCTGCAGTATTAAAAAAAAAAAAAAATACATTTTATTCAATATGTACATCAGAACAATCTGCACACTGACAAGTAATTAGCTACATTTCTGATCGATACGTTCTCCTGTAATCGATCGCTGAAAATCGGCTAGAGGTTCACTAAATGCATCTTGGGTAATCTTCTGCTGCACTGACAGACAAACTTCTGTAAGGAAGATCATGTGACCAGGCAGGCAGTAGATTCAATTGGTTTACTGCTAGAGAGATGGCAGGGCTCAAAAGGTGATGCTGTTTCAGAAGGGGAAGGAGATGTGACTTTGTATATGGTTGCTATAGTAACAAAAATGCCTGTTACATTAGAATACATTAAAAATGTCTTTTAAAATTGTTTTTTTTTTTGTAAGTGCTACAAGTATTTTCTCATAGTACAGAACTGATTTTTTTTTTTTAAACACACGTAGGATATTGCTTGAACTGCAGCTTTAAAATCCAACTTTAAAATATGAAAGTTGCTAGTTTTGTTGTATACCAAATGTAGCGTTCTCAGATGTTATTTATTATACAATGATATAGGGCGAAGCTTTGGAGGGATAATTCAGACTATTACAATTGCCTTTCGTGCTGTTTAATTAAACTTTTGTTTCTGTGTACAGGACACTACATCACAAAGCATGGGTGTAATTAATGTCTCTGGTGCATTGTACTGTACTGCACTCAATAGTCAGGACATCGCAAGTAATTGTGATGAAAACTGTCTTGTCCAGGCTCATCTTGATAGTACAAGATAAAAACAGATTTTAATTTGAAACACTACTAGATCAAAAAGTAATTACCAATTTGCAGAAACCTTCCCTTCATAAAACAAATAAATTATTAAGATCCTTTTATGTACAGATGTATTATCAGTATGCTTCAGTAACTTCTTTGTGCGGAAGAGTTTTCCTTTAATAAAATTGGCTTGTCCATCTTAAAACAAATATATATTAGAAATATAAAACTCCTCTCCCTCGTGTTATTGCACATCACAAACTTTCAGAAAACAATCTTCGCTTTCTGCTCGACAACAGGTCCTCTTCAAATACAGATCTGAGCGTGTTTGCAAAAAGGTATATATAATGGAAATATTACTGTGTGCTCATTTGCATGTCTTAGACAGGTCTGCACCCCTGCCTTTCACCATTATCGCCCAGCATACAGTGCTTCCACTGCAGCAAGGGATTCTGGGAAATGACATGCAAATGAGCACACAGTGCCACCTTTTGCTTCAAATCCATTTTGACATGGACCCCTGTAAGCGTATGCTTGCTGCATTGCACAGCTTTTCAGCACAGCCAGGGTTAAGATGCATAGCCAGTAAACCCACCCATAGACAGCTGTTCCGACCTTAATGGGTCTCCTCAGTGTGGGGTTGGTTATACTGGCTTGGCAAAATGAAGCAGGGGTTGGTTCCACCACACTTAGTTAAGTTATGGCGGTTAAAAAAAGTGACAGAAAGCCCTCCACAGTAAAGCATATAGCAAATGGAAATATTACTGTGTGCTCATTTGCATGTCTTATTATTTCCTTTGCCTTGATACATACCAGAACTAAATATGTTAAGATGAGTAAAAAAAAAAAGTGACAAAAACTCTCCACAGTACAGTGGATAAAGATACTAGTTATGAGCACATTCACATCTCAGATAGATCTGCAACCATGCATTTTCCCATTATCACTTAGCATACAATGCTTGCACTGCCGCCAGGGATTCTGGGTAATGACATGCAAATAAGCACACAGTGCATAGCAATTCACTCCCTCTCCTCAGTGCATGACAGACCACAGCAAAGTAAGATCATATATGATATTCTGCCTTCACAGTACGGAATCCAGTGAAACCACTGGAAGCTTCATAGTAAAACATTGCTTTACTGTATCTTCAATAATGTTAGCAAATAATGCAAAACAATCACAAGAGGCGACAGCAGTGAACGTGTTTATTGGCATCACTGAGAAAGAGACAATGTAACGTACGATAGAGCTGAACATTCAACGAAACACAGCCAGAGAACATTACCAAGCCTTCTAATTTTAATGAATCCTGGAGATTATTAACACGCCAATAACAGGTTGATCTGAAAACTGTATCGGTCGAGATTAGCTCAAATTTGGAGGAATTTCGAAGTGTCTGAATTTGCTCAATCTTTCCCTGTCTATTCTCAGTGTCATCCCCTTCAGCTTGCGTTATTAGCATAAGTTTCATTATCTTTCTGTTTGATTATGCTGCTCCAGCATTTCCCTTCTCGTTTTTGCATATTTTCCTTGCCACATATTCATCTGGAAGAATGTGATGGCTTTATTATACAAAAAAAAGCCTCCGTATAACGTGACGCGGGGGATTTCAAGAAGTACAAAAAAATACGGCACCAGTAACTTTGGCAGAAACCCAGAGATTGTGAACTAGTTTAACCCACAGGACAGGGCCATTAATTCACAGGGATGTGTGCACGACCCGACTTTGCCACACAGGATTCCAAATAGTGCTTAACTCAGGTGTTTTGGGGTTGTTGTTTTAAAGTATGTACTGTACATAGGCAACCTCCAGATTTCAACTGTGTAAACCAAATACATGACACTTGTCTCTGTTCTTCCCAGGTTTGCAGTTCTGAGACATTTGAAACCTTGTTCTATTTGTTCATTATAACGCCATGACCAGCTGACCACTTGGGCTACTATGGGGTTAAAATGTAGTTAAATGTGTTGTAGTTAATATGTTATCATCTATTCCCTGTTGGTTTATTTTATTTTGCTCATGTATGTAATGGCCATTATACACATTGGGCCAGGTACGGATCACGTCAGCCTGGAATACGTAATTAAAATCTGCAATATTTTGGGGGTGTTAGCTTGTAGAGGGAGAAAGGGGGTGGCCCGGTATTAAAGGGGTTGCACCCCATATGGCCATCCCCTGACCTCACCAGAGAGACAAGAGGTTAACTGGACTGCGGTCCAGGGATGAGGTTTGCACCTTGTTGTACCTTGAAAATGTATGTTCCCCTGTTCCATTATAAGCAGGTATTTTAATGTTTTAAAGTGCATTTCTGTATCTCCAGTTCTGGAGGTCGCAGAGAGTTCATATTTGGCCAATATGTGGAGTCACTGTAGGCATTAAAAACTGGCAAAGGTCGACCCACTGAGCCCACCAGAATGGAACTTATTAATATGTGTAGATATTAAAGTGTATATGTATTTTATTTTGGATCTGTTCTGAAAATGCAGACGCCATTTGCTAGGCTAATAGGTCATGAAGGCCAGACGGCTGAGTAGCCTAAGCACGGTGATCAAAAAGCTAACTGCCTTGATTGTTTACCCAATGTCTAGGGATTAAGTATTACTCAATCAACAAACTCTGCCAGTCTAATTGTTACCTGAGGGCATGGGTTAGTCTGTGTCTCCACATTAGAGAGTGGATACAGATAATTGTTCACCAACAGGCTGTGTTCAATGTTAAGAATAGGGTTGCACAGGTATATAAACTGTGTCAACCCTACAGTTTTTAGTTGTGCTGGAGTTGTGCTTCTGATACCATCTTGAATGTCACTGGACTGCTGGAGAATTGCTAGTGGATACTTCTCCATTCCCCAACCCTAAGTAAGTGTTATCTTCTTGCCTGTTAATTGTACTATATTGATGTGTTCACCTTATTTAAGGAATAAATTATATTTTATTATATCTAAGCCTCGTTCAGTTCAACCCAGATATTTGGTGTTCATTATATCTTGTCATAAGCTACCGTGACATAGCTCCATTTCGATAAATAGCAAGATTTGATGTCTTGCAGCAAAATGACAATATCCGCAGTTGTTAGTCATTTTGGTGCCATTCTCGATATTTTTATTGGCCACGGTAAAAAGACGCGTTATTTTTAGCGGTACAACATTAATGATTTGCACCATAAAAATAATGCTTGTTTGCCTACAATATCACATTTTTTGCCTTAAGGGAGTTTGATGACTACTCTTACTGTGCACCCCAAAACTGGAACAATCTACCGGAAACTCTCACAGCCACCACCAGTCTAAGTTCTTTCAAAACTAAAGCTGTCTCACGTTTTAATCTGGTCTGTAACTGTTAAATACACGTACAACATATACTATCTCTTACTGTGCATGCAATGTCTTGTATATAATGTATACCCTGTTCACTTACGTAACTATATATTTGTAACCATGTATTTGTCATTATAACTCTGTGCCCAGGACATTCTTGTCTATCCAAATGTAACCCCCTCTCTCCCTACTCCAGGGGTCACATCAGATAAATTAGGAAAATGGACGCTCAGGTCAAGATGAGTCTTAGTCTTCTTCTTCTCTCATTGGTTGGTCTAGAAAAGGCGTGGCAATTTTTTTGAAGCACATGTGTGCCCAGATGCTCCATGTTCCTTGCAACCTTGCACACTTTGAGGGGGCTACACATAGATGCCAGCATGCTACACTCCAGCAACTGCATCACTATGATGTTCCTATTGGCTATGACCAAAAACCGCCTCTCTGCAGTTTAAAGTGAATTTTCTAAAATATTCGCAAAACCCACTGATATTTCAATAATAGCAAAAAAAAATCCAAAGTTAAATCTAATGACAAAAGTAAAGGTAATGGAAATTAATCGAACATGCAATTGCTACTGACTTTTTAGCGCTAAGCAAACTTGTTGAGAACTTTTTGAATCGAAGCAAACTTTTTTGCAGACCTAGAAAAGGTTAAATTTGCAACGTTTGCTTAGGTCTGCAAACGGTTTACATATCTCTACTATTAAGCACATATAGTATACATATGTCTTTTGGCCTATTATCCATCCAAACAAAACGTTACCAAACCTTCTTCTATTTTGTTTTAAAACCCTGTTTGTTTGCATGTGTGCAATGGTGGGGAGAAGGTTTATTCATACAGAAGAAAGTTTCCATTTAATTATAGAGAGGAACCTTAATAAATGACTAAAGAAACAAAAATCCTAAAGATATGTTTACACCCTATCATGCTTTAAAAAGGAGATATAGTATCATCGTAAATAGTGTGTAAATATGTGTGTACAGCAGTGAAATTGCACCTGTTCAGCCTGTGTACACAATATTACATTTTTCTTAATTAAAATGTTGGAATTCATATCCTGCCATTGTCTCTGTCTTTGTCACGGGTAACTTTCTTAGCATCTGTTTATAATGGCGTCTCTAGAACAGACCACTCATTTCTGTGCAGCACAGTGGCCAAAAATATGTCCTTTCAATCCTCAATTACCTGCAAATGGATTTTGTGCGAAACCCCATGTATCCTGGTGGTTTTGTGTTCCCACTGTTTTCAGTTAAATAATGTATTAGGCAAAGGTAGAATGGGTTTGTTTTTTGCTCACATGGTGCTCATCTTAAAAGTAGTTGCAATTTTATTTCCCTTCTACTGTACATACAGCACAGCAATTTGGATGAACATTGCTGGGGTTTTTCTTATTATTTTACGTGGTGTACAAATGGCAGTGCACACCTTGATGCTGAAAATGTCAGTCTACACACCTCCTTCTGTAAGTCACAGCTGCTGAATCTCTGTGTGAATGGGTCAATATAGGTCATTACTGAAACACTGGAGAGGCTCTCTGCTAAAAGAGCTACGGGGAGTGAATTATTTTATTGTGCCGATGTGTGCTCACAAACAGTGCTGTATAATAATCATTATACTTTATTCAAGGTGACTCCATGAGGAACCTCACACATCAGCCATAGCCCCAATATTATTATTATTTTGTATTATTAGTAGTCTTTACAAAGAGTCTAGTAACACAGGAATTCTGTATGGCCCTTATTCTGTATGCTGTGAAGCCATTCCCCAGTAATGGACAATGGAACTAAAGTCTTCTCCCACATGGGACAAAATAGCTCCCCAGCGTATTCAATAATGGCCTGTAAGGGGTAGTGTCCCAAAGACATACGGGTACCTGGTTAAAAAAATGGAAACACAATAAGTACTATGGCCCATATTTACTAAGCAGTATTCTGCCATAAGACAGATTCCGGCGCTGAAGGACACCTTACAGTCCATTGACCTGAATATGAATACATTGACCTCAATGGTCTTTAAGGAGTCTTCCAGCTCTTATGGCAGAAGCCAGTTTAATAAATATGGGTGTATATGTGGTACTATAGTAAAACCATAATCACAAACAAAACGCAGACAAAATAAGTGGGAAATTGCCAATTGTATTGAATTACATAATATTCATATTTATATTTTTTCTTATACAGCTCTGACAGTGTACGCAGTGATGTACATCAAATTTTGCAGCCACAATGATTCTCTGGCCCTTATCCAGGGCTATCACACGGAAATCTGCATTGAAGTAAACATCAATGTATCTTGTGCCTCTTGACTGTAGTCTTCGTAGGTTTTTATTGTCATTAGAAAGGAAGAAACCAACGCATTCCACCGCTCAGTACAATCAGTGTGAATGACGACAACAAGTCATACGAGAAATACTAAACACCACATTGATATGTAGTGGTACACAGGGGCTAGGAGGTTCCAGGTCATGGAGATATTTATCAGGGAACGGAGATGCAGACCCTATAAATATCAGACTATGGGGCAGCAGTCTCCTGAGGTCTAACTTGTAGGCCTATGATCTTCCCTTTTGACTACTCACAGCGGCATTCTTCTGACTGCCTGGCACAGCAAATCTCCACGGTCTGGGCTGCTGGAGATTATGCTCGCACAATACCGCATAGGAACAACCAGACATAGCTCTTTCTTTCTGATCCTAATTAAGCACACAGGGCACAATGTAATATTTAAGTGAATGGAGCTCAGAGCTTCCCTGACATGGAAACAACACATTGATTAGGGAGCATGCCATCAGTAAATCTACTTTTAGTGCTGCTTACCCATCTGTAAAGGGGGGATGGGGGCATGACGTGGCTGTGATTAGGTAGCCGGCTCTTTACCCTCCTTATATTTATTTAATTTTGTTTTTTTAATTAAATACAGTATATAGTACATTAGAAATATGAAAATGCAATCTATTGATTTTCTTGTAATAAGTAAACTAATAAAATACAATATAAACATTTTGGTGGCCTTTCCATCTCCCCCACTCTGCGCCCTGATGGCAGGGGTGGAGGCGTGGGGCTCCTCCTCTCCTTAATCTGCCGCTACCGAACCCTTCCTGTCCCTCCTTCTCTTTCTTTTCCTTCCTTTGAGGCTCACACTGTCCAGCTTTTTTCTCCTCTCCCTTTCCACGTGGTGGTCATCTATTGCCCACCTACCTCTTCTCACCCCCCCCCCCGTCTTTCTCTCTCACTTTGAATTCTTGCTCTCCTTCTTTCCCTCACCTGACTCCCTTGTTCTTCTCCTTGGGGAGTTCAACGGCGATATTGATGACCCCTCTCTCCCTTGGACTTACAGCTTTCTCTCTCTAACCTCTTCTTTTAGCCTTCAACAGTGGACTGCAGCCAGCACCCACAAGGACGGCCACTACCTGGACCTGGTTTTCACAAATAGAACCCCCTCCCCTTGACAGCACCCCAACCCCCTTCCCCCAGTTTCCATGAGCAGCTGCACAGGTATTGCAAGGTCTTCCAACCCTCAATTCCAGCACCTTAGACAGCGGTCAGACCCCCTTACATGCTTCACTTATCAAAAAGGGCTAGAGATGCTCATGAGAGTGGCAGCAATGTGCTGGCAATAACTAGAGTTACTAAGACGCCAACACATGCTGCAGCGTTAGGAGGGGATGACATCCAGATGTATTTACAAGTTGCCATATATGGGGACCCCGTCCGTAGCAGCTTACAGCCGATTGTATACCTGTAACGTTCTCTGGAAATTAAACATGTTAAAACTATTATTATTATTATTACTACTACTATTGAGGGCTATTGGCGGTTTTAAAACCCTCACTGTTATACCGTTCCCTGCCAGAAGAGGCAGCAACCTGTTGCAAAGACATGATTAGCAGACCCCATTATAACAGCGGAGTGAGAGGCAACTAAAGGCATATTACATTGCACGGTTTCTTCTATGAATGAAAACAATTATAAGTTACTCTAAATTATGAAACACCACTTTCCCTACAGTTGTTCAAATAAAAAAAAAGTGCTAAATAGAGGCCCATCATAATTAAGTCATTTAGCAAATTAATCTCTTGTAATTCTAATTCCAAAATAAACTGAAAATTAGGGCCACATAATAAGTGTGACGATTCAGTTAATTTTATTTTGGTACGTCCATAAAACATATTAGTTTAACATTGAAAATAATTTTCCAAGCTAATTGAAAACTGTAGCTGTTATGAAATGTTAATTTCTACTTCTTGTAATTTTTTTAAACACAGTAGGAGTACGTTTTCTTTTTAACTTCTAATGCTCATCAGATGGCTGAATACCGAATGCAGCACACCAGCACGGAAGTGGTTAATACCAATATATATATATATATATATATATATATATATATATATATATATATATATATATATATATATATATATATATATATATATATATACTGCTGCGGCACAGTTTATTCGAGCATTTGCCCGTTCTGTGCCGCAGCAGTAGCCTGGCGCGCGCCCGAGTGTGACGGGCGCGCGCCGAAGCAGCGGAAGAGCGCCCTCCGATCGGGGCGCTCTCCCTACCGCTGCCGGGTCCGCCGGGTCCCCCGGAACCCCCTGCCGCTGTCCCGCGATCGCGGGACACCAGGGCTCCCTCGGGGAGCCCCTGGACACGCGTGCAGAGGGCGCACGCTCCCGATGACGCGTGACCGCGCGTCTATGACGCGCGGCACGCCGAGGGGCGGCCACTAGCAAGCCGGGAGATTTCCCGGCTTGCGGTACCGACCACACTTCAATAAAGTGTGTCGGTAGTGTACACACATATCTCAAATGGAAATATTACTGTGTGCTCATCTGCATGTCTTAGACAGGTCTGCAACCCTGCCTTTCACCATTATCACCCAACATACAGTGCTTCCACTGCAGCAAGGGATTCTGGGAAATGACATGCAAATGATGCCACCTTTTGCTTCAAATCCATTTTGACATGGACCCCTATATATATTTTTATATGCATATATACACAGAATGAGACAATATATATTATGGAGTCTCTGAATCACTACAGAGGTTATGCTGCCTTATAAATATATTATAATTGCATGTATTTAAAGTCAATAGGGGCTGGACTGCAGGAAGGAGCTGTGCCCTTGCACTTTTATACTTATCTGAGTTTATAGTGCATCTTTATCTGAATTTCCGGATGAATGTAGAACCTTTATGATAGTTACCAAGGTTTCGCAAAACCTGTGTATATTTGGTGAAAAAGGAACAGAAAAAATAGTAACATTTGCTGTAGTATTGCATCGGTTTTGCATTTGTTAAATGCTCACAGGTGCACCCCTGACATAAATACTCACAGGGTGCACCCCTGACATAAATATTCACAGGGTGCACCCCTGACATAAATACTCACAGGGTGCACCCCTGACATAAATATTCACAGGGTGCACCCCTGACATAAATACTCACAGGGTGCACCCCTGACATAAATACTCACAGGGGGCACCCCTGACATAAATACACACAGGGTGCACCCCTGACATAAATACTCACAGGGTGCACCCCTGACATAAATACTCACAGGGTGCACCCCTGACATAAATACTCACAGGTGCACCCCTGACATAAATACTCACAGGGTGCACCCCTGACATAAATACTCACAGGGTGCACCCCTGACATAAATACTCACAGGGTGCACCCCTGACATGAATACTCACAGGGTGCACCCCTGACATAAATATTCACAGGGTGCACCCCTGACATAAATATTCACAGGGTGCACCCCTGACATAAATACTCACAGGGTGCACCCCTGACATAAATATTCACAGGGTGCACCCCTGACATAAATACTCACAGGGTGCACCCCTGACATAAATACTCACAGGGGGCACCCCTGACATAAATACACACAGGGTGCACCCCTGACATAAATACTCACAGGGTGCACCCCTGACATAAATACTCACAGGGTGCACCCCTGACATAAATACTCACAGGTGCACCCCTGACATAAATACTCACAGGGTGCACCCCTGACATGAATACTCACAGGGTGCACCCCTGACATGAATACTCACAGGGTGCACCCCTGACATAAATACTCACAGGGTGCACCCCTGACATGAATACTCACAGGGTGCACCCCTGACATAAATACTCACAGGGTGCACCCCTGACAAATACTCACAGGGTGCACCCCTGACATAAATACTCACAGGGTGCACCCCTGACAAACTCACAGGGTGCACCCCTGACATAAATACACACAGGGTGCACCCCTGACATAAATACTCACAGGGTGCACCCCTGACATGAATACTCACAGGGTGCACCCCTGACATAAATACTCACAGGGTGCACCCCTGACATAAATACTCACAGGGTGCACCCCTGACATAAATACTCACAGGGTGCACCCCTGACATTAATACACACAGGGTGCACCCCTGACATAAATACTCACAGGGTGCACCCCTGCCCCAAAGAGAATCCAATGCTGGTTTGAAAGTAACTTTAAGATAATGTGATTTTTTCCAAGGTCACCTGGAGCTGGCACCATAACAGAAACCAGGATCTCCCACAACAAAGGCCAGAGCCTTACTCATTTTTAAGCTTGCATGCAAAAGCCATTCAGCACGTAGAACTATGGTGTGGACCTGAGTTTTTCTGCAGTGGGTTCACACTTTTATATGGAAATGTATCAAGAGGAATTCATCAACAAAACACCAGCTAGACACTACTTAGATTACCGGCTGGAGTGCTGGCTATCTGCTTAGGGGGGAAAAGCACTGATGGTATTTATCAAACTCCTGTCACTTATTCTACCAGTTTCGACCATTGCTGCATAAATATCAGTTCTTACTTTTATGGTCTTTTCTTATTTATCTGGTAAAAAAGTGATAAGTAGGCGCAAAACAACTAAACAGGTGTTCACTGTGAAAAAAGTGAAGTGATAATAACACTTTAAATAAAGTAAAGAATCAAAGTGCAAGAATCATACACATATACGTGAATAATAGTGATATACCAAATGGTGGTAACATAAAAATAATGAGATTTCCCCCCCTGCTCAAACCCTCTGGTAGGATTAGTCTTCACTCGTCCCAAATGTTGCAGTAGATACACGAAATCCAGGGGGAGCATAAAGGAGAAACACACAAAGGCACAGAAAATCAAAAGTGCAGGAGAATTGTAGGGTGGACAATATTCAGCTCAAATCTTGGCTCATATAGTGTGTCCACTTACAAAATGTAAGAGTTGTAACAGACATAGAGAGGCTAAGGCAGTCAATCCATGGTGGGTAACAGCTCTGGGTCATCAAAAGGAAGGCAAACACAGTACTCAAGGTGATATACCCCAAATGTAGAGAGAGAGAGGAAAACACTGCATAGCACAGATCAACCAGGTATAAACTTTTAATCTAAATGTTAAAAATGCGCCCTTACAATGTGTCAGTTAAAATCGGGCATGTCACACTACAATAGTGCATGAGAGAGACCGTCAGCAAGCCAGCTCACCGTCCCGTGGCTCCCGATAGACCTCCGTCTCCAGCCCCTGCTCCGTCGCGTCACCGCAAGACCGGGCGTCTGACGTCAGATCCGGTTGCACTCCGGTGGCAGCCCAGCTTCCCGCGGTTCCTCTCCAGGCTGCTCCGTGCAACAAGGTGACTCCCACTCTCCGTGTTTCGCTACGTAATCACGTCGGCTTCGTCAGGCCCCTTGATGACCCCGAGCTGTTACCCACCATGGATTGACTGCCTTAGATTCTCTATTGCTATTACAACTCTTACATTTTGTAAGGAGACACTCTATATGAGCCAAGATTTGGAGCTGAATATTGTCCACCCTACAATTCTCCGGCACTTAGATTTTCTGTGCTTTTGTGTGTTTCTCCTTTATGCTCCCCCTGGATTTCGTGTATTTTCTTATTTATCTTGCAGTAACCCTCTCTCTGCCAGAGGGCCGTGAAGCGCATGGCTTTGCAGAGAAAGGGTTACAGTGTAACATGTTTCAGATCATAGCTAAATAGAATTGCCACTCTCCAAATGGAATGGGACATTCGATCATGGCCGTTTGGCCGGAGGAGGACCGTCCGCCACCGCCGCTCCACCGCCAACCGCTTCTACTTTAAAGGTACGTTTTAGGGCGGGGGTTAACTTTAGGGTTTTTTGCAGTTAGGGTAGGGGGTTAACTTTGGGGGATTTTAACGGTTAGGTGGTTGCGTTAGAATTGGGGGTTAAGATTAGGGGTGTTTTAGAGTAAGGGCTAAGGTTAGTTATATTAGCGGCAAAGGATCCCTGTGGCGAGGTCACTTGCGGCGAAACGCCAACGGAGATTTGTTCACGGCAAAACAACCATGGCCAAATGTCCTTGACCGCACTCCAAACACCATACGCACGGGCATCTATGGCTCTCAACAAAAGCAGGTCTTTTAATTAACTGCCAAACAAAAACCATGTCACAGTTAATAATGAATTTTGCTTTCTTTATCATCAGTTACAGTCGTTTAGTTATGAGCATCGATAGAAAAAGCCGAGTTTAGCTGTTATCTGTTATCACTCTCCTGTCATTTTACTTAATGAGCTAGAAAAAGTATGGAATTATTGAAAGAAAAAAAAAATAGAATATAAAACGTTGATGCAACTGCCCGAGGGAACGTCATGTTCCAGAAGCTTCTTCCTTAAGTACAATGTGTGCAGCATAACGAGCCTTCGTCATAGGCTTTTTCTAGCATGTACTTTGGTGATTCAAAAATAAAATGACCGAGATGGAACAGCACGTGCTGCTGTTCTGAGAGTTAGGAGCTGACCCTTCCATCCAGTGCTTAATGCTGCTCAGAGCAAATCAATGATTAGAGAGTCTCAAGTGCACGGACCACACTCTCCACTGAACAATAACGCAGAGTGCCATGATTAGAAAAGTAGATTGTGGTTCAAATTACATTTCTGTAACATCGGAGCCGTTGTACCTGTTTTCAGGGTAAAAACAGAAGAAGAAAAAAATTAAAGCACTGTTAAAATAGTCAATATTTTGCTTTTGTTCATTTTAATTTCTCCTTGGAAATGATACAATACGCACTTAATCACAGAGCCCGGATTTGTATGACTCGCGCAACAGGAGAAGGAAGCAGGAGCCATTGTGTCTGAAAGAATCAGATCTACAGACACAAACAAGGTGAAAGAAGAAAGAAAGAAATCGTACATGGCTGAGACTTAGAATTCTTAGGCTGCGGCCATGGTGAACGCTGGAGAGGGCGACAGCGTTCGCTCGGCTTCTCCCCGCCGCCTGCAGCAGGAGAGATCTGTGTCCTGCATGCAGAGGAGACGGGTAGGCGTGTCGGGGGGGGGGGGGCGTTTATGTGACATCACGGAGCTGGTTCGCCCTCATTGGGCGAACCGCTCACCTGACCGGGCTGCCGTGCATGAAAACAGGTTTTTCTGTCTTCAACTGCATCGCGAGCGCCGGCGCCTCTGCTCTCGTGCGCGTTCGCGCACTCTATAGACCGCATCATAGAGGCACATCTATGTGATCGCCCCGTGCGCGCCATCCTGCGCGCACGGCGCAATCGCCATGGCCGCAGCCTAAGAATGACCTAGGAATGATCCAGTGGTCGGAGCGTTGTGGTACTGAGGGGGGAGGAGAGGTATGGGTATTTATAGTGCTGATATGACAAAAATACACAGTCAAAAACGTATATATTCTCTTGAAAAAGGGTCATTTTGTTTAACCCTTTGGCCAAAACATCGTAAGCATGCAAGCCACGTGGCAGGCTTGCGATACATTGGCCAAAGGGGTAAACTTTTCTGACCCTTTTTCAAGAGAATATATAAGTATTTTACTGTGTATTTTTGTCATATTGGATGTAGCATTGGGCTTCTCTGTGGCTTGTTGTATACATGTGCCACGCTCAATAGCTCTCCTTTTTGACACTTATATACATATATATATATATTTTGTGGGGGCTCAGGGGTTCCTAAAATGAGCTTGCTGGGGTTCTGTGTGTTATTTATAGTACCACTAGTTTTTTTATTTACACACTAACAGTAGCACTACTTTTAATTTATGAACATTCCCACGACTTCTTTTATTTCACCTGTACTGTTCCACTTTCTATTTAAAGAAAAATAGGCTTCCTAAAAGAAACCCACCCCGCCTCTGTTTGTTAAGCGTAAATATTGTGCAAGTATTTTAAAATATTGCCCAAATAGCTTTTCTGCAAAATGCAGATTTTTTTTTCCATGTCTGGCACAGTACTAAATTTCTTTAAACCACCTCAACTACCGGTATCGTTTAAACCAGGGGTACACAACCCCAGTCCCACCAACAGGCCAGGTTTTCAGGATATCCCTGTTTCAGCACAGGTAGCTCAATCAGTGGCTCAGTCTTCAGCCGAGTCACTGATTGAGCTACCTGTACTGAAGCAGGGAGCCACTGATTGAGCCACCTGTGCCGAAGCAGGGATATCCTGAAAACCTGACCTGTTGGTAGCCATTGAGAACTGGAGTTTCGCTACCCCTGATCTAAACAATGTTCTTGATGTTTACACCGTGTAAAGGGGACTGCTGCTTTAGCAATGCATCTGTTTTGGTGAATTGTTCCGTGCTGGACGCATTGTTCTTCCGTTAAAAGGAAACCATCGTCAATCAGTGCATCCTGAGACAATGGGTGTCCCTGAAACGGATGATTTCAACATTTTCCTTTCTCTTCTGAATCGCTGGCATAGGACTGGATTAATTTGTCTCTTTTCATTGAACGTGTCTCAATTAGAGATATTTCCGCTATCTCTCCTCTCCCTCCAAGAAAACCCAATTTTAACTTCGAGAGCAAAACATGATTTTCTTATCATTTTTGCCAATTTTTGATACATTTCTTTCATTTCAGATGGCTATCTCATTCCAGGACATCTGAGAGTGAAACGCAGTACCTGGCGCCCTGGTAATCTTCACATTTTCTTTGTAGCTCTGATGCACACGCGTGATAAAACCACTGAGGATGTTAGATTCTTTGTTCAATCATATTGTCCAGCGCAAGTCTTTCAAGGTAAGACAGTTTTCAGCTGGCACTGGTCCCAGTGTCTTACCGAGGTTTTATGGGGCTTTGCACAGCCATAGCTGTCAAATGAGTGACAGTTCAGGATGGGTTGCTGGTGCTTACTCTTGAAAAGTTGGAATAGTGTTGACAGCATCTGATCCCTTTCCCCCCCCCCCCCCCTACTTCTTAAGGGTTATTTTCTGACCGGTATATCTCAATCAAGATGAAAGTGCAACACTCACTTGTTAATGAGTTTTAATGCTCATTCTTATCAGCCTTGATGGTAAAATGCACGTGAGAATGAAAGCAAGAACATTTGGATTGGTTTAATCAGAAATAACGTCACAGGGTTTAAAGCTATCAACAGTGACTCCTTCCATGGACTCCTTCCATTCTATTAAAGGAATTCTTGATTTAGACGCAAATGCCACTACATTTCTGCTTTAAGCATGGTTACATTTGTAAAACATGTACCACCACCCTCTGGAAGATACTGTTGCGGCTACAGGTGTCAGTAGTGCGGCCATACCTGTGAGGGTCCAGGAGAGCTGAGTTGTCTGCGATGTAGTGGAGACAGGACAGGCTTTTGATGATCTGATGTTCCTTTACTCAGGGTGGTCAGTGCCTCCAGCTTCAGTGGGCTCCATGGTGTCCAGAGTCAGTCCCCACCAAAACACAGTTCTTTCCCCCTTACCCAAATGGACTGAACACTCAGGCAGGGGTATATAAAAGCAAAGGGGTTTATTGGCTGTGGCAGTCACTGCAGTTGTTCTTATACAGCGGATGCATGAGGGTCAGAGGATCCCAGGCCTCTGGATGGTGCTGGCTCTCTGTTAATTGAGGCCTCTTGATATTTCCTGGCCAGCCAGCCCATGAGGGACTGACTGGCCTGTCCCTCTCCCAGCCGGGAGGAGACCGTCCACACACCTCCACTGCCTAGGAGGGTTGGATCAGCAGACTCACTAAAATTTGTCACTTCCTCTCTGAACAACCCGAAGGGGAGGGCTCAAGGTCTGTACCCTGATAGGCTGTATACATACCATGAGTCATCCCCACTTCTGTCACTCAGAGAGTAGCATGGGGGGGGTCAAATGCCCACAGGATGGCCTCTCACAGCCTGTAGCTACAAAGGACTTACGTGATAGGGGGTAGAGGGGCAATCTGGACCAGCCATGTTACACATTTGTTTAAGGAAGCCAGTTCGATTAAGTTGGTTACAAAATGTTGTGCTTCTGTCACATACTAGGGATTGCATATTTAAGTACCCTCACCCATGATGTGGGGGTTGAAGGCAACGGATTAATAATGGAAATCCCAGTGTCCTCTCTTTGTGAAGTTGGACAAGTAACTTTATTTTGCTGTAGTAGTATCTCCTCTGCTATCTGCAGCTCAGCAGACATCAATTCAATAGCTCAGCAGCTCAGTAGTTCAGAAGCTCAGCAGACAACAGCTCAGTAGCTCAGCAGACAGCAGCTCAGTAGCTCAGCAGACAGTAGTTCTGTAGCTCAGGAGACAGCAACTCCTGGCTCTCTTATCTCTCCTAGGCTGGGCATGGCTGGAAAGAGACGTCTACCAGCAGGGGAGGAGGAGGACTGGCACTACTTCCAGTGCCAGCGTGGTTGTGTATCTTTGTGTGTGTGTGTGTGTGTGTGTGTGTGTGTGTGTCTGTGTGTGTATGTGTGACCATCTGTGTATCTATGTGTGTACATTGCTATTGTTATTCTTAAAACGTTATTGTTGCTTAGCAGGCCTGTAACAGCTGAACCTTTGTACGGAAACATACCCAAGCATTTTATATATACAGATCCCTGCTTCAGCACAGGTGGCTCAATCAGTGGATCAGTCAACAACTGAGCAACCTTTCCTGAAGCAGGGATATCCTTAAAACCTGACCAGATGGTGGCCCTTGCGGATTGGAGGCGGCCACCTCTGGAAGAGAGAGATCTAGACGTTTTGGTTTGTCGAAATGAAGCCGGCCCCTGAGATTGCGTGTTATTTCGTTACTTGCAGTTGATTGAAAGTTGAGCGATCAGCTGTTACAGATGTTCCAAAGGATGAAAAGCACTTCTCCTTCCCACTGTAACACGGGAGCCCAGTGTTAGTCTGATTGATACAAATACGTCTACCTCAAAGATGGCGGGTAAGAATGTCATTCTTTCCTCGCAAAGTTCATACTGTGGTAAATACATTGTATTGCTCTTGCTTTGTGTCATGTTAATGTGTTTGGGTCATTTTAGTCACCAAACCTTACAGGAGCATGGATAGGAAAAACCGGGAGGAGTTTAAGGGGAATTAGTGCATGCACACATGGAAAACAGGATGTATCATTTTCTTCCAATCTTTACCAAAATTATCTTGTACCACGATTATCTCTGCCGTAACTCAGCTGCCATTAACCTCGTCTGCCAGGTAAATTCTGTGTAATATAGCAGGCATGAGCTTATAGGGGTTCCATGTTAAAATGGACGAGAAGTAAAGAGTGACACACTGCGCTCAGTTGCATGTCAATACCCAGAATCCCTGGCTGCCGTGGAAGCACTGTTTGCTAAGCCAGGGGTGCTCAACTCCAGTCCTCAAGCCCCTCAACAGGTCAGGTTTTCAGGATACTCCAGCTTGAGCACAGGTGGCTCAATCAGAGGTTCAGTCGAGCCTTTAATTGAACCGCCTGTGCTGAAGCAGGGACTGATTGAGCCACCTGTGCTGAAGCAGGGAGATCCTGAAAACCTGACCTGTTGGGGTGGGCGGCTTGAGGACTGGAGTTGAGCACCATTGTACTAAGTGCTAATGGGGAAAGACGGGGTTGCAGACCTGCCTGAAACATGCAGATGCACCACAAGTGGTATTTTTAATTGCTGTACACTGTACACTGGAGGGTTTTTGTCACTTTATTTTTTACCCACAATAACTTTGTTTAATGTCAAATTCAACAAACTTGCTACTTAAGTTTATTACGTTTTCAAAAACGCAAAAAAAAAGTGGGAATCTCTCAGCTGTTAAAATACTTTATAGATTTTCTACAGTTTGATATATATGTAGATATATATATATATATATATATATATATATATATATATACACACAGAAAGCAACGAAGTAGCGCCTCTAATTATCCTAACAAAGCTGAAGAAGAGTAGCCTGTATATGCACCCAACGGGGTGGTGAGAAAGAAGCTATTAAATTTTAAACCTATTAATCAAGGATACTAACAATCAACAGCAATAATAAAGATAAAAAATATAAAAAATTGTGTTGCCTCAATAAAAACTTGTAGTAAAAATTGAAATAAAAAACCTTGTTTTGAAAGTCCTTTGAAAAAACAGAGTCCTATTCCAAAAAAATAATGTCTCCAGGTGTTTGCAGCCCGTTTCAAGGGTTCACTACTCCCTTGTTATACCTGTGAAAAGAGAAAAAAAGAAAACAGGCGCACACCTAGTGCATTAACGTTATAACAAGTGTTTATCGAACATTAAAATCAACAAATGCCCACTCACAAAAGTACGATTTAAAATAGCAGATATGAGATTGGCTCTCATGTGCCAGAAGTGCCGTCCGATCAGGGTAATGGCGTCCGCTCGCGTCTCTCATCCATGCAGTCAGATACCGGAAGTGACGACTCTCCAATTCGGCGCCTCTGCACAGGAAGTCCCTCCGGGAACCAGCAATAGCCACACCAAGTTCTTAGTGCCAATACTTCAGGAGAGTTTTACAGGCACCCACGATGAAGGCCATCTTCATCCTCATCTTCATTCTGTGTAGCACTCCTATGATCGCTAAGTGTAAAGTCCACCACTGTAATACTAATGGATACTGAAAATGATAAACCTACAGTATATATAGCCCCAGATATGTTTTACTGGAAGGCGTCATCTTCTTTTTTTCCTATTCTTCTTGTTGGGTTTTTACCTTGAATGTTCTTTTAATAAATAATGTTTAATCCCCATTAATTATTACTAGTGCTGCAGTAGCTCCGCAGAACAGATGCTTGGTCATGTCTTATTGTTCAAAGTCTGTGCCATTACAACTCATACATTAGTCTGCCGGACCATCTGCCTCTGTTGAGACCAGTTCAATTACCTGCATTTCATCAGGTTGGGACCTTCCCGTGGCGCATCAAGTTCTCTGCTTCGCTGCTATTTGTTTTCTGAGGAACGGAATTAGTGCGAGGGGGAACCTTGCCAAGTTTTCAGCATAAAAAAAAGAAAATATATTGACAGCAACGCCTTCATTACAGGAGCTGCCTGCGCTTCAGTGCAAAGCAATGGGTTAAAGCAGGGGTGCCCTTCTCCAGTCCTCAAGCCCCCCCCCCCCTCACACCCCTCAACAGGTCAGGTTTTCAGAATATCCCTGCTTCAGCCCAGGTGGCTCAATCAGAGGCTCGGTCGAAGACCGAGCCTCTGATTGAGCCACCTGGGCTGAAGCAGGGACTTATTGAGCCACCTGTGCTGAAGCAGGGACATCCTGAAAACCTGTCCTGTTGGTGGGGGGGGGCTTGAGGACTGGAGTTCAGCACCCCTAGGTTAAAGCTACAATCTACGCTGCTCAAAATAATTATTTTTGACACCTTTACCTGTAGGTTGCCCTTATAATGTCCGCCGAACGTCAGGAGGACCAGCATGCCAGGGGCCCTCACCACATTCAGGGACAGCTATTAATGTTTATTTTTAATTGGGGTGACCCTCCCGTTTCCATCACAGGGTCGACCATGACTATGTGATTACTACCCACAGCGATAAAGCGATCGCAATCCCGCAAAGGCCAGGCTACACGTGAGTGGCACTGGTCTCCTTGCAGAGAAAGGGTTCATGTGATGCAGAGGGGCCTCCAGGAGCTGAGCCACGTTACCCCAAGCTCTGGGGACCCCGTCATTCTCAGGGATAGATGGGCGGTGAGGTCACCAGTGATTATTAGAATAATCATTTGTAAAGCACCAACCTATGCCACAGCGCGGTACAATGGGGTTACACAGTAACATCGATTGCATACATACTGTAGAACGTCATACAAATAAGGACAGGCGCGCAAACAGATACAAGAGGTAACGAGGGCCCTGTTCCTCGGAGCTTACACTCTAGAGAGAAGAAGGGGAAATGTTGAAACAAAAGGTAAAGTGGCTGCTCATGGTGGGATGGAGTATACATCAGGGAAGAGTATGGTCCAATAGAAATGGAGGATGTCCTCTCCCCAGACGTAACAGTTTTCTATTGGCCTCTGGAGGGATGCTGACCCCAGCAGTCACATTGTTTGTCATAGTGGGGAGCACATTATCGCTAGAAACCAACACAAGTGATTGTTACACGATTGTATGAGAACGGCACTGTGCTTGAGACACACCCTTCCCAGCGCATCACATCAGGTGTGACACAGCTGCACTCTCTAACATTTTAAAGTGTCACTAGGGCTATTATTGGAAGCTGTTTTATTTGAATACGTCTAGTTAAAGATTTATTTATATAAGTTTACCCGTGCTTTCAACATTGCATTAAAACTAGCTACTTCCAAGATACCCCTTATGATTGGTTAATTAGGGTGTGCATCAATAAGACGAATCTCTAGCTTCCTTTCTTGTGTTCATATGGTTTTCCTGGGCAAGCTTTCAAAGGTAAATATTTCGGGAACCAGGGAGTCCATGAAAATCAAGAAAATGTGGTTCCACACTGGTTTGCAGCCAGATCAAAACGAGGTAAAAGAACATTTGTTAGTGAGTGGATTAAAGCTTTAGACCCGTGGTTTTACTCTGCTAAATAATATCATTGTAGATTTCATAACCTGTGAGGAGATGAGTACAGGATACTTCTCTACAATTAACTCTCAAGATGGAATGTGTGTGTATTATAGTAACATGGCCTTGTAACATCTTAAGTGTCACATTGAAAGTGTCTGTAGAGTTATTTTTGGAGTTGAAATTGGAGGTAAAGATATGAGGAAGATCGGGACTCTGCATAACAACAACAACAACTTTGCAACTGTGAGAACTTGACTTGCTAAATGCTGTGATTATTTGTACTCTTCCTATACTCCAATACCTGGACTGTCTCTCCTCCTGCATCTCACTATGCCCTCCCTATTGCTTTTTCTGTTTACTGTTTCCTCACTCCTTTGTGAACATCTCTGTTCTCTCCAACTTTCCCACTCCCCACTGCACCATTATTTATACACCTCTCTCCCAACAACTTCTTTACCCCTCAATAAAAAACACCCACACAAATCCTCTATTCACACCCTCTATCTACTCCTTCCTGCTGCTGGGGATCTCCCCTAAGCTTCCCTGCATCTCTTCCCCTGTAAATGGTGTTAACCTTCTGATTTAATACTGACCAACCTTAAAACTCTACACAACAAAAAACAGACAAAGATGCCCAAAGCTACTTCAAATATAACAAAAATACACAGTGCAATACCTATATATTCTCTTGAAAAAAGGGTTATTTACACAATAAATTCTTATTAACCTGTATGATTACAGGAAGAATGATCACATTGGATCTGTCGTAACCTGGCAAAAACTTGAGTATTCATATTCGGATGCTTATACGGATGCATATATAAGAGTAAAAGGGGGCTAGTTTATATTGAGAGGAATCCCCAGTCTATTGATTCCACGCCGTCTTGTCCACTTGTACGCACTCAGTCTTTCGTAACCAAGAAACAGGGAAAAAGACACACTCCCTGGAACAAGGGAGCCCCCGGAGAGATTCTAGATCTAAAAGATCAGCCTCAGAGAAATCCTCTATAAAGATACTTTAAGCAACGGTATGGCTAGCCGTTTAAAAGTAATTACCCAGAATGTCATGGTTCTAAACTCACCCACGAAAAGGAGGCTCATGTTCAGGGATTTTAAAGCTAAACAAGGGGATATATATATATATATATATATATATATATATATATATATATATATATATATATATATATATGACCCAAGAAACACACCTGAATAGAAATATGGTGCAGTCATAGTTTTGGATATTCTTAAAACATAAGAGGAGAGCAGAAAGCTTCAGACTGTGAGGGAACCCAGTAGCAATCAAAAAAATATGACACTAGAAATAGCCTACTCATCAGTGTGTTTCCTATACCAGAAACTTGTCCTTTTACTAAAGGTCATCGCAGAAGAACTACCTTCTAAATGATACGATCTCACTTTGGACACATATCTAACTGGGTGGATGTCGTCATAGTTTGTTGGCATCTCTCAGTTATCAAAAGATTTTCTAAAAGTCGCTGACTCATCTTGTAGAGAGGTGCAAAATCTTCACCAAAGTTTGAGATTCCCGGTGAATTTTGACGTTTTTTGTGAATATTTGTGTATAAATCTGCAAGTTTTGCCAAATTTGCTTTTAATGCTTGGTAAAAAACAATTGTACAACCTGACCCTTTATATAGTGCCATTTTGACTACATTTTTGGGAAATTTACACAACACTGGCAAAATTTAGCTAATTTCAAGAACATGAAATTGTGGAAACATTCTGCGAAAAACGTTTGTGAAAAATGTCATAAAGCCCTTTTAAAGACCATTCTCCGCTCTACTCACCAGTGTGTTTCCTACACCAGAAGCTTGTCCTTTTACTTCCAGTTATCAGATTCTCCACGGATTTTTGAAGAAAAAAATATATATATTGCGGACAGCAAAAATTAGGGATAATATTGCGAGGGTCTAAATTTAGAATCTACCCAAAGGAGATTATTACATAAGCGCAGAAGTGGCTGCTCACGATAAACTCGCGATGACTTGAATAGGCGTCTTCGGCCGATCGCTGTGCAATCAGCTGTTTTCAGGCTTATTGAATAAATCCCCAAGAGTCACTGTTTTCCCACACTTCATTGGATTATATGCATACTTTATAGATTTATGCCCTTAATTGATCAACGATCTCCTGGGAAGTCCCCTTACAACCCATTGACTTGAATGTGATATAAGTAACAAAAGTAAAAACGGCCTTTAATATCCAGGTTGACTAATTTTTCCAAGTTCTAGGATATTGAGTTTCATGCTTACATTTGCAAATGGGATTCAAGGGTCCATAAGTGGGTAAATACATTTGTCCTAGGCTACCAAAGATCCAAATCTCGCCCATCGTCCCAGTGCATTAACCACATTACCTAATGGAGAAAGTGACATCACAAGGAATAATAAACAAAGGAATATTGACTATTGTAAATATAATGAATAGTAAATATGAACACACGGTAATAACATTAAGGCTCAATAATTTCAGGAAGACCTTACAACCAGAAATAAAAAGTAGGCAGTGTACATTTTCTAAGTACCAAAGAGGACCAGCATCTGTGGCAAATTATAGTATCGTATTACCACAATAACCACAGCAAAGCCTCGTGTTTTTCATGCCTACTAGAGCAGGGAAGATTAGTCAGAGTCATTACCATAATGTTGTTGAAATACTAATCAGAGGCTGAGTACTGGCACATTGCCACGTCATGCTGAGTCCCCCTCTCCTTCCATTCAAATTCTGTTGCCAAGTTCGGGCAATATTTTAGGCGTAATATTTTAATTATGAACTGCTTAGGAAGGTCCTTGACAGTTTAGTTTGCAACGTTGCACATGGCGCGGAAGGGGCGGATTAACATAGTTTCGGAATAAAAGCCTGTTTATAAAATGGTTTACTGTGTGACTCCGTAAAACACATTTCTCTCTCTTTTTATTTTTGGTAGAGCAAAAAAAGTATTATTTTCTTTCTTTCTTTGGAAATGATATTTGTTTTCTCTTCACTGGGATATGAAAAGCAGAATGCAGGTGAACCATGTGTTTTCTGCACTGTTTTCAAACATGGTCCCTCCACTGAAGGAAAGACGCTGTAAGAAGCTCTACAACACTTTAGCAGTCTTGATCTCTTAATAAACTCAGAACCACAGTAATACTCTAAATAAAAACCACAAAGATAAAAACCACAATAATATGTGTACCTTAAAAACAACGGTGCGCAAACTGGGAGATTAACTGCAGGGGGCGGGGGGCGCGGGGTTTACAGAGGCCCTGCGCGCTTCCCGAAGGGACTTAAATCAAGTGCCGGGGAAGTGGCGAAGGCCTATGTAAACCTTACTTACCGTGGTTCCGCCGGCATCTGGAGACGCGTTGCCATGGCAACGTTGCGTCAAATTACGCCGTGGGGTCATGTGACATCGCGTTGCTATGGCAACGTGACGTCATGACGCCGGGAACCAAGGTAAGGAGGAGGAAGAGAGTGGGGCGCACGGAGTGGAGGACAGCCGGCAGGGGGGCGCAGGGAAAAAAAAAAAAGAATGCGCTCCCCTGCCTTAAAAGACCAGTAAAACGCACTATAAATAATAAAATTAATAAAGGTCCATTGTAGAGTCCTGCTACCAAAGTCCAAACCAGGGGGTTTTCCAAATCCCCTCACACAGATTAGCTAAATAAATTTTGACATTCCAGCGCAAAGGGCTGCGGCACAATATGTAAAAGTATGTGGAAGATAAAGAAACCTAAACATATTCAACACTGATACAGTGTGAATGTATATAGAAAGTACTTCGCTCAATATACGAAATGTCCTCAGGGATATTTGATGCGTAGACTCCTTCTGCAAGCTTCAGATGATGGAGCACTATATTAAATTAAAAGAATACAAAGAACACCATAGCATAACACCGTTTTAATAAACAATTTTAAAGAAACTTGCGATTGCAAACTCACAAACTCGTTCTTGGTTAATGTGCAGTTGAATATTAGCTTTCCAGCTTGGCATTAAAGGGAATCCTCTGTCCAGGCACTGCTACTGCAATCTCTACAGCTTACTCCATCACAGCTGTTCGGGTTCTCTCTCAGGGGCAGTCCGCTCCCCTCAGTGCAGGTAACACACCTTCCGTTTGTAGGCTATTTGCAGACCAGGCTCTCACCCTGGGCTGTGCTCTGGTTGTCCCGATTCCCTCCTCGCCGAGATTGCGCTGGGTGTGATGCGTTCAATGACGTCAATGTCCAAGTACGGTGGCTCAACTGGGACACCCTATGCGTTTCGCGAAGTTCAACCCCTGATGAAGTGAATGAACTTCACGAAACGTGTAGGATGTTCCAGTTGAGCCACCGCATCAAATATCCCTGTCACCTGGACTCTGCACCACTACCACTAGCCCTTTCTAACAGGACACTGTCGCTGGGCTCTGGTCAGTCCTTCTGCATCCCTACCTCAGCCCTGTGGATCCGCTTACTGATTTGAGATGAGCATCGTCATAGAAATTAAGCAGTGTCTCTCTTCTCCACCCGTCTCCCCCCCCCCTGCCCCATGGCCCTACCTGGGCAGTGGGGCATGCGTGCCTTACCCGGCGGAGAGACACCCAGGCGCCGATTGTGGAAGTTGGATTTCCATTGAGGCTTTATTGCCATGTTGGGACTCCACCTCTGGGTAAGGCCCCATATGCTCCACTGCACAGGTAGGGACCTGGTGGCAGGAAGAGAGAACGGAGGCCCTGTAGAAATGCCAGAACACTGTTATAGTGGGGCGAGTAGTTGTATGCTTGCACGGGTCCCTAACAGTCAGGGCCCTCGTGTAGCTGAACTGACTCCACCTATGGTAGTTCCGCTACTGCAAAGATATGACTGACCAAGTCAGAAAACGTGGACTGGATTCTGTCAAAGCATGCCAGTACAGACTATTATTATATCTAATACACTAGAAACTAGAAATACTCGAAAGGCTGAGCACTGTTTTTACTAGTCTATTCTAGCTTCCTTAACAGCAAATGGGGTGAAGTGCGGACGTGAACATTCTGGGTGATTACCCTTAAAATTATTCCCTTCAGTGTTTCACTTACGTTCCTGGAAGAGGGAGAAGTACTGGGGCACGCCATATCACATAAAACCCATAGCTGTCTTAGACTGCAATTAGAAACAGACAAAGGAGACACACAGGCATTATTTATGAAGATATAAACAAGACCTGGCACTACACCACAACCCAAACCTAAAGTCACAACAACAACGAGCTGTGCGCGCAGATCCTGCAGGAACACGGACAGAACAGAACATTCCACAATCCAACAGCTGTTACCCTCCTGTTTCCTCTTTGTCAAGGTTTGGGGGAGACAGGCCACACTCCAGGAGGCTTTAGGAAGCCCTCCTTCTTTATAATGAGACCCCCAACCACTTAAAGTGTCATATACCTCTAGCCACTAATAAGAAAAGTGCACAGTGCATACATATATCATAGTAAAAAGATGACATCATATTATGGACAGAATAACATATGATGTCACACACGAGCCAGGCCCATAAACCAACTGGAGGATTAACTACTACTAAATCCCCCAAATACAAATATCCAGGGCTGCAGATAGATTTCCCGGGGCCCCGGATTAAAGTTTCCACTGACCCCCTCCCCTCCTCACGCTTACTCCCCATCTATTACACCCCCACCCTTGCATTCCTCCTCTCTCCCCCACCTCTCCCCACACTCAATAACTCTCCTCCCCAATACACCCAGTGACCCCTCTCTCCAAATACACCCAACAACACCACCTCCCCAGTACACAATAGCCCCTCCCCTCAAGACACATAATACCCATCCAACACCAAATAACCCCCCTCCAACACAAATTATCCCCCCTCCAACACACACAAAATAACACCCACCCAACATAAAATAACATCCCCCCACACACAACCCCCCCCCCCCCCCACACACACACACAAAACATCCCAGACTCCCAGTCTCCCCATCACATCTCCTTATTGCCCCGGGCCAAGGTCGGAGCCCTCCCTCCCCGCGAAAATGCAATGCCCGGGGTGATGGGGCCTCCATGCTGGAAGGTGAGACGAGGAGGGGCCTCAGCTCTCCGTTGGGTCCCAGTGTCTGTGCTGTAGGATCTCCACCTCAGCTGCAGTGTCAGTCACACCGCCATGCTTTCCCCTCCTCTCTCCCTCCCCAGGGGCACGGACACCCACCACCCCTCGTACCGGGGAGAGGCCTCTGCTGCCCCACCTGTCCCAGCGATTCTCTCTCTTCTTGGAGATGCCATACTGCTCTTGGGATGGGCTACACCCATACAGGAATTCCTCATCACAAGTGAGGAAGAGGAGGAAGTATTCCTCTGAAGATATGTTACTTCACAGACTGGGTGCATGAGACAGTAGGCCATATCTAACTGGTATCTGCCTTATAGACTGCAAAGACAGTACAATGTGGTGTGTAGAATGTGGTGTTCACATTGTTATAATCATTTCCCCTTATTCCTTGTTCACAAAGATTCCAATACTTCAGGAGATTGCTGTCCACTAGACAACGTTATGGTTTATTCTTATAGCATTACTTCCAGGTGATCATTCAACCAATTATGATAGCATGTGGTCAGATGGTAATGATAGAGAAACCTTTGTCTCTCACATTGCAGCTTAGATATTTCTTGCACAGAGTGGTCTTGGAAATCGGGGTACAACTGTATTTATTGATCACGAACTCCGCCCCCTCTCTCCTCGCAGTTTCACTAAGGCCCGGGCCATAGAGGGGTGATGCGATCCGAGCCGCGCTGACGCTGAGGCTCGCCTGCTGAAATCTCCGCGATTTCATGCCCATACAGGCGAGCCAGCGGGCGTGATCAGAGCCGGGGGGAGGTGGTTGGAGGCGGGGCAGTGACGTCGCTGGGCCAATCGCCCGCGACGCAGTGTTGTCGACATCACGGCGCCGACGTCACGGCGCCGTGACGTCGACACTGCTGTGCTGTGATTGGAGGTTTTCAGCCGACAGCGTGCTGAAAAACAGCTTGGCGCTCGGCTGAAACCTCCAACTCGTCAGCACGCCTGCGGACGCTCGCGTGAGCCCCCTCTCAAGGCATCCTCATTGAGGATGCAGGGGCTCAGCGCAGAGCGTCCGCACGCCTCAGCACGGCCTGTCCGTCTATGGACTCGGCCTAAAAAATAACTTTTACTCCATGTTAGCATTTCAGACTAGGCCTTGAAATGTGATAGCTAAGTCAACCTCCAACATCTGTTATGCATTAAACCGTAACTGCAACTCCTCTCTTTTGGCTTCCATATGAATTCTAAGCCTTAAAACATATTCTCATTCAATTGTCTTGATATCAATTCTCATTCATACATTTTAATATAATAAACGGATTTCTAACACACATTGACTCCGGGTCCTTCAGGTCCCCGTTATAAAGTATTAAGCTGCTTTTGCTTGGTGGCATATATCACTATCCCTAGCATGAGACAAATGTCCACTGGTATCGGGTCCTGTCTTCCTGCCAAGATTCGCCTCAATGTGCAGAGCTAATGCTTTTTGCAGAACAAAAAAAAGAAGATACAAATCAGACTAATATTTTTATGCCAAATATGAGATCTGTACAACAAATGGGCAGGTGCAAAAATGGAATTTAGAATGGTTTTTCTAAATAAAGGAATGTAGCCATCAGTGAGAAAATATTATTCCATTGAGCCTTTTGTGTGGCAGAAAACCACTTAATGTATTGGGCCTGGTATTTTAAGATATCACTCTTCTCTTCTCCCTTCACAATTACAATAAACGTAATAAATCTGTAGTATTGGTTCATGTTGTAAACCACCTGTGTCTGACACAGTTCTGAGATAAGACTATTCTAACATTTTAATTTCCCAGCCCGGTAAATAATGGAGTTTGTCGGTTTGTTCAAGTTTTCCAAACCCAAAGATTGCACAGTTTTGCATTATTTGTTATTTAAAAGCATCTAGAAAAAAAGGGGGGGCTTTGATGTTAGAAAACTATTAACCGTGAAAAGACATTAATACCCAGCAAGTTCCCGCTATAGAATTGCACTGTGCTTCTTGTATTGTCAGAATTCTTTTCCCCCACTTAAAACCATTCCAACCATATGAGCAAAAAATGTTTGTAAAGCTTCATACACCAATCTGCATCAATGTATCACAGTGATGTGTATGAATTGCACCTGACTTAGTGATATGGGTTTTGGTGATATGGATCGATAGGAGTCAGACCAGAAGTTCCTTGATGTTCTGTATATACTGTACAGTGACTGGTATTGTTTCCCCTTTTAGCGTTATTTAAACCATCACTGCTGACCTTCAGCTCATCTGCCTAGGAAACTTGCAACAAATATTATCCAAAGTTGACTAAATTTGAGAAAGACAGACATGGCGGAAGAGAATATTGAAATTGTGTTATTTCTATTCACGTACAATCTGCTTGGCACAGATCACTCCGATAACTCGTTGGATTAGCTTCAGATTGGAAGAAAGATGTACCAAAAAACAAAGATAAAGACCTGTTTAAGTGTGTGCAGGTTTTCAACATTCTTGATCTTCTAAAAATAACATTTACTGTGCGTAGATGCATGCTGTAACCCTGTGAACAAGAAGGGTAACCCCTTCCCATCAGGAATCAATACAACTCAAAAGGTTCACTTTATCACTACATTTTCTATTTTTGTCTCCGCAAAAAAATTTGCACTTTTAGCCTCCAGATTTAAAAAAAGTCAGAGCAGCAAAGTGCAGACAGCTGAAAACACTAATGTATTCTTCACTGGGTTCCCAGAATCAAACCAAGGAAGAGATGAAAAGTCAAAAATGTTCCTGGTTAAAACAATCTTTATCTGTAACTAAAGATCCGTAGAAGAATGTGATCTGTTTAAAATTGAAGTCACCCGATGAGGCTTTTTTTAACACCAGCAATGTGCATTATTACAAAATAGTATCAACAATGTATGGGTACAGAATGTGATACATGTTTACCAGAGAGCGCTTTTTCACCGCGCATGGCTGTCTCCTTTCTTCTCCATTGGCCTCTAATACTCTCTTACACTTCATCTTTTTCTCTTACTGCCTCTACCTTGTAATGTTCCTTCCCATGAATGACTGCACAGCTGTGCTCTCACCATCCGAGGGCCAAAGGAAAGTAATCACAGTGGCATACTGTATGTCAGGAGGCATACTGTATGTAAGGGGCATACTGTATGTCAGGAGGCATACTGTATGTAAGGGGCATAGTGTATGTAAGGGGGCATAGTGTATGTAAGGGGGCATAGTGTATGTAAGGGGGCATAGCGTATGTAAGGGGCATACTGTATGTCAGGAGGCATACTGTATGTAAGGGGCATACTGTATGTCAGGAGGCATACTGTATGTAAGGGGCATACTGTATGTCAGGAGGCATACTGTATGTAAGGGTCATAGTGTATGTAAGGGTCATAGTGTATGTAAGGGGCATGCTGTATGTCAGGGGGCATGCTGTATGTCAGGGGGCATGCTGTATGTAAGGGGCATACTGTATGTAAGGGGGCATGCTGTATGTAAGGGGGCATGCTGTATGTAAGGGGCATGCTGTATGTAAGGGGGCACAATGTATGTAAGGGGGCACAATGTATGTAAGGGGGCATACTGTATGTAAGGGGGCATACTGTATGTAAGGGGGCATACTGTATGTAAGGGGGCACAATGTATGTAAGGGGGCATACTGTATGTAAGGGGGCATACTGTATGTAAGGGGGCATACTGTATGTAAGGGGGCATACTGTATGTAAGGGGCATACTGTATGTAAGGGGCATACTGTATGTCAGGGGGCATACTGTATGTCAGGGGGCATACTGTCTGTCAGGGGGCATACTGTCTGTAAGGGGGCATACTGTCTGTAAGGGGGCATACTGTCTGTAAGGGGGCATACTGTCTGTAAGGGGGCATACTGTCTGTAAGGGGGCATACTGTATGTAAGGGGGCATACTGTATGTAAGGGGGCATACTGTATGTAAGGGGCATGCTGTATGTCAGGTGGCATGCTGTATGTCAGGTGGCATGCTGTATGTCAGGTGGCATGCTGTATGTCAGATGGCATGCTGTATGTAGGGGGCATACTGTATGTGAGGGGCATACTGTATGTAAGGGGGCATACTGTATGTAAGGGGACATACTGTATGTAAGGGGGCATACAGTATGTAAGGGGACATACAGTATGTAAGGGGCATACAGTATGTAAGGGGGCATAATGTATGTAAGGGGCATAATGTATGTAAGGGGCATACTGTATGTAAGGGGCATACTGTATGTAAGGGGCATAATGTATGTAAGGGGGCATACTGTATGTAAGGGGGCAGACTGTATGTAAGGGGGCAGACTGTATGTAAACAGTTCATTTTGATAGACAGGAAAACCCAGAAGGAAGAAATGTCCGACAGCAGCTCGCCTGGGTAACTGATACATTGTGTGCCCAAATCTGGCACCTACAATATAAGTATTATTATTTACTAGCTGATATACCCGGCGTTGCCCGGGATGTAATTTTGGGGGGGCGGGCAACAGGGTTGGGCTTCCCCCCCTTGACAGCTAGGTGGGTGACTCAGTTGACTGAGTGTGTGGGTGACTGTGTGGGTGGATGGGTGACTGGGTGGGTGGGTCGGTGACTGAGTGGGTGGGTGAGTCGGTGACTGAGTGGGTGGGTGGGTTAGTGACTGAGTGGGTGGGTGGGTCAGTGACTGAGTGGGTGGGTGGGTCAGTGACTGAGTGGGTGGGTGGGTCAGTGACTGAGTGGGTGGGTGACTTTGGGTCGGTTTGACTTTGGGTCGCTGGGTGGGTGACTTTGGGTCGCTGGGTGGGTGGGTGACTTTGGGTCGCTGGGTGGGTGGGTGACTTTGGGTCGCTGGGTGGGTGGGTGACTTTGGTGGGGTCGGTGGGTGGGTGGGGGTGGGGTCTGTGGGTGGATGGGTGGGGGTGGGGTCAGTGGGTCGGTGGGGGTGGGGTCAGTGGGTCGGTGGGGGTGGGGTCGGTGGGTGGGTGGGGGTGGGGTTGGTGGGTGGGTGGGGGTGGGGTCGGTGAATTGGTGGGGTTGGTGGATTTGTGGGGTCGGTCGGTGTCGGTGGGTGATGTGTGTGGGTTTGGGGTGATGTGGGTGGGGTTTGGGGTGATGTGGGTGGGGTTTGGGGTGGGGTTTGGGGTGGGGTTTGGGGTGGGGTTTGGGGTGGGTGGGTGGGGTTTGGGGTGGGTGGGTGGGGTTTGGGGTGGGTGGGTGGGGTTTGGGGTGGGTGGGTGGGGTTTGGGGTGGGGTTTGGGGTGGGGGGGTGGGGTTTGGGGTGGGGGGGTGGGGTTTGGGGTGGGGGGGTGGGGTTTGGGGTGGTGGGTGTGGTGGGTGTGGTTGGTGGGTGTGGTGGGTGTGGTTGGGGTCGGTGGGTGGGTGAGTGGGTGACTGACTGGGTGAGTGGGTGACTGACTGAGTGAGTGGGTGACTGACTGGGTGACTGGGTGGGTGGGTGACTAACTGGGTGGGTGACTGACTGACTGGGTGGGTGACTGACTGACTGGGTGGGTGACTGATTGACTGGGTGGGTGACTGATTGACTGGGTGGGTGACTGACTGGGTGAGTGGGTGGGTGACTGACTGGGTGAGTGGGTGGGTGACTGGGTGAGTGGGTGACTGGGTGAGTGGGTGAGTGGGTGGGTGGGTGGTTGACTGACTGGGTGGGTGGGTGACTGACTGACTGGGTGGGTGACTGACTGGGTGGGTAACTGACTGGGTGGGTGACTGACTGACTGGGTGGGTGACTGACTGACTGGGTGGGTAACTGACTGGGTGGGTGGGTGGCTGACTGGGTGGGTGACTGATTGGGTGACTGAGTGGGTGGGTGGATGAGTGGGTGGGTGGATGAGTGGGTGGGTGGATGAGTGGGTGGGTGGATGAGTGGGTGGGTGGATGAGTGGGTGGGTGGATGGATGAGTGGGTGGGTGGTCAGGGTGAGTGAGTGAGTGAGTGGGTGAGTGAGTGGGTGGGTGGGTGAGTGGGTGGGTGAGTGGGTGGGTGGGTGGGTGAGTGGGTGGGTGGGTGAGTGGGTGGGTGGGTGGGTGAGTGAGTGGGTGGGTGGGTGAGTGGGTGAGTGGGTGGGTGGGTGGGTGGGTGGGTGAGTGAGTGGGTGGGTGAGTGAGTGGGTGAGTGGGTGGGTGAGTGGGTGGGTGAGTGGGTGGGTGAGTGGGGGAAAGTGGGTGACTGGGGGAAAGTGGGTGACTGGGGGAAAGTGAGTGGGTGAGTGAGTGAAAGTGGGTGAGTGAGTGAGTGAGTGAGTGACTGGGTGGATGTGTGGGTGACTGGGTGGGTGACTTTGACTGGGTGACAGTGAGTGTGTGGGAGACGGTGGGTAACTGGGTGACAGTGCGTGGGTGGGAGACGGTGGGTGACTTACCTTGACCGGGTGGTGTTTCCTGGCGGCAGATGGTTCCCCTCCTGGCACGGATATCCCCGTGACATCAGGCTGGGGCAGGAGGTGGTTTCGGAATCTGGCGGGGGGCAAGAGTGACAGGCTGGGGCAGGAGACCCGCGCCACGTGAGGGTGAGTGCAGGAGGCCCGGCCTGCGCTTCCCCTCCGTCCGGGAGCCGGTGCACGTGATGGTGAGTGCAGGAGGCCGGGGGAGTGCAGGAGGCCCGGGCCGCGCTTCCCCTCAGTCCGGGAGCGCACGTGATACTGCGGCTGGGGATGTTGCGGAGCGTGCGGGTTTGGGGGAGGTGGGGGAGAGAGTGAGGGGCACCAGGAGAGGGGAGAGGGGGGGGAGGTGGGGTGGAAGGTGAGCTGCGGTCTGACTGACGGGGGAGAGTGAGGCCAAGCAACAGAGTGTGTGTGTGTGTGTGTGTGTGTGTGTGTGTGTGTGTGTGTGTGTGTGTGTGTGTGTGTGTGTGTGTGTGTGTGTGTGTGTGTGTGTGTGTGTGTGTGTGTGTGTGTGTGTGTGTAAGAGAATGTGTGAGAGAATGTGTGAGAGAATGTGTGTGTGTGTGTGTGTGTGTGTGTGTGTGTGTGTGTGTGTGTGTGTGTGTGTGTGTGTGTGTGTGTGTGTGTGTGTGTGTGTGTGTGTGTGTGTGTGTGTGTGTGTGTGTGTGTGTGTAAGAGAATGTGTGAGAGAATGTGTGAGAGAATGTGTGAGAGAGTGTGTGTGAGAGTGTGTGTGTGAGAGTGTGTGTGTGAGAGTGTGTGTGAGAGAGTGTGTGTGAGAGTGTGTGTGAGAGAGTGTGTGTGTATGAGTGTGTGTGTGTGACCTTTGGCCCGTCACTCCGCCTCAGGCCAATGAGAGGTGTGCGGGGGCGGGCGGGCCAAGGGAGCAATCTCATTGGCCTGAGGCAGAGTGACGGGCCAAAGATCCAATGTGATTGCCCCTAGACATAGGACAACCAGACACGCATACAACACTTTCAGAAATGTATAGATAAATAGTGAGACTTGGGAGGGGCTTGGTCTCCTCTGGCTGCTCCCTTTTATGTGATGTCACTGTGTGATGTCAGAGAGTGTGATGTCACCTCCCCTTATCTGGGGGATAAGGGGAAAGAAAACACTTGATTGACAAAAACGTCCCCATTTAGGGACCCTTAAGAAATTCACCAGGCCGACTAACTACGTGCAATTTGATTGCACCTTTTAATTCTTATCATAAAGGCACCTTGTCAGTGAATGGCGTCCCCTGCCCCTCCTTGCACTGGTGCTTTGTGCTGTGACTGTGTTTCTCTCTTGTAATAATCCCATGGTTTCTGTCCTCAGATTGTCCTGCGATGTGGAATACATTGACAGTGTCACCATATGAATAAATGATAAATAATTATACTTGGAAACTTTTCTACAGCGCACAGCGGCTTTTTTTTTATTTTTTGCTTTTTTTTTTTTATAGTTGAGTTATAAATATTTTAACAATCAGTCATCCACAAGGACAATAAAACCTTACTACACAAATCATATAAATGCCACTTGTTCGTGCATTCATTGAAACTACCCACGTAACTTTAATGAAGGGTGAGGGGGAAATGCCAAATTGGTAAAAACTGGTGAGCAGAGCAGCTTGCATCCCAAGGCCCAGATTCCAGGAAGGGTGTTAACCTTCAGCACAGGAATGGGAGTTGAGTGCTAAAACATAGCACCCTTCAGTGCATCAGTGCCTACGTGAGACTAAAGCAGGAGTGGGCAACTCCAGTCCTCAAGGGACACCAGCAGGTCAGGTTTTCAGCATATCCCTGCTCAGCTCAATCAGTCCCTGCCTCAGCACAGGTGTCTCAATCAGTCCCTGCTTCAGCAAAGGTGTCTCAATCAGTCCCTGCTTCAGCATAGGTGGCTCAATCAGTCCCTGCTTCAACACAGGTGTTTCAATCAGTCCCTGCTTCAGCACAGGTGGCTCAATCAGTCCCTGCTTCAGCATAGATGGCTCAATCTGCAGCTCAGCCTTTGACAGCCACTGATTGAATCACTTGTACCAAAGCAGGGGTGTCCTGAAAACCTGACCTGTTGGTGGCCCTTGAGAACTGGAGTAAAGTAAGTGGGTTTTTTATCGTTCATATATTTGAAAGGGCAACAATGGGAATTTTAAAAAGCCTCCAGCCATTAAACAACTTTTGCGCTATATTATGTAAGGCAAGTGTGCGCAAACCGGGCGGCGTAAGATTTTCCGGGGGGCTACGCGGTGCTTACAGAGGCCCCGCGCTCTTACCCACAACATTTAAATTAAATGCCGGGGGAGCGCGAGGCCTTTGTAATTCCCTCTTACCTGATCTCAGCCGGCTTCTGGCGACGCGTCGCCATGACAACGTGGCGGCAAATGATGCCGTGAGGTCAAATGACATTATGACGCCGGAGAGAAGGTGAGCAGGGGGGGAAGAGCAGGCAGGGGGGGAAGAGCAGGCAGGGGGGGGGGGGGCGAAAAGTCACAAAGTTTGCACACCCCTGATGTAACGTCTGTTTATTACATTTATGACTAGGGTACACAGATACAGTGGATCTCCTATATCACAGAATGCACAACATTTTCTTTTTTTTCAGGAGCTACTTAAGTGCTCGAAACTCAGTCAGAAAAAAAAATGTTTTTTTGAGCGGCAAAAAAGTGTCTGAAAATGTTTTTTTTTTTAATTTTCTGAAGTAGAAAACCCCATGGGCAGATTTCAGGAAGGTTGTAGCTTTTAATGATTCCCAGGTGTGTGCTCCAGTCTTTCAAACATCATCCATTGTTAACAGCAGCAGTTATCAGGCTTCTGGGAAACTACGCAAATTAACCTGCCTAGGCTGTCAGGGTTTCCATAAACAATTCCGGAGTTTAATAGTCTCCCTTCTGCAAAACCAGAGCGAAACTTACACAGGAAAACTGCACTGTATTCATCACAAAAAATATATATATAAAAAAACTTTATTAAATAAAACTGAGTGAGTTTTTGCAAATGGGAAAACGTTGATAAATAACCTTCTGCATTTAGTGACTTTTTTTTAATTTTTTTATATGAGGCAAAACAGCCAATCGGGCTGTTTTCAGGCAAAATAAGTAAATGGGGAATTTTTCGCCCAAAACGTCCCGATCAGCTCATGTAGAATAAGTCCCACAACATCTTATACGACAGTTACAGTATGTAGATATGTGCAGCGCACACAGTGGCGGATTTACAATTTTGCCACCCTTAGGCCCATACTGTACCTTTTTGCCGCCCCTACATTTTTTGTTTCGCCCTCTCCGCAATATACATAATACTGCCCTCCCCTCAATATACCAAATATAATCATCCCCCCCCTGCGGCACACACAATATAGCACCCCCTGCGGCACACACAAATGTAATCCCCCCCGGCCCCCTCCACACAATATGGAACCCCCCTACACAGCACACACAAAATGGCATCCCCTCCCAAAACCGAATCTGTCCCTCCCACACACACCCCACTAAACAGAATCTTGTGGGAGACTTCCCCGTCCTGCCCCCCCTGCTGCCTTATATAATCTTTCCCCTACATGTTAGCAGCAGGTGGGGGATTTGTGCAGTGGAGGCAGCTTTTTTCTCCCTTCTCTTGCTTTCACCTTTTTTGACCAGCCGGTTGTGGGGATCATTTTTTTTTACCACTTTAGGGTTTAGTTCAAGTTCGTATGATCTCAATTTAGGTCTTTTTTAGGCTTTTGTCCTGTCCCCCCCAATGGAATCTGCCCCCCCTCCTCACTCACTCACCTTAGTGGATGCTCTGCTCCCTTCTGCCCACCTCACACAGGCAGCTGCCCAGCGTGTTCAGACAGAATTGTAACATTGTGAAAAACATAAACTAAAGGGGTGTGATATATTAGTAGGGTTCTGTTTATTTTAAGATCCCCCCCCCCACTCCTCTTCCTGTTACATTATATTTATAGCTGCATTGTTATACACAATGCGGGTTATTTATCAGCGATGGCAAAGTCAATGGTAGTTTTACGTGCTATAATTCCCAGATCAGCACTATCTCAGTGTGGTAGTGTTGAAATTGGGCCTGGGAATTGGATTATGGTGTGGGGTCTTTGAGACACATTATGGTATACAAAAGGGTTAATCAGTGTAGACCAGTTTGTAAGGAATGTATGAGGAGGTCGGGAGCATGAGATAGTGAGGAGACTCTAGACCAGTCTGTTTGCCAAGAGAGAAGAGCTACTTCAGGGTCATCTGCCAGTAACAAGATTACAGTTGTCGTAGTAGAAATAGTGAGTGAGAACCTCGTTCTGTTTAGCTTGGCATAATTGGTGTGTATTCCTTCCCTTCCTCCCACCTTCTCTGGGAGATTCTACAGTCTACGCTATTTGTGTGGTGCACTACCTGTATGGAGCAGGAGATCTTGAGTTCTCTGAGTTGTTGTTGAGACCAGGACAGACTTTTGGGTTCTATTACTGTAGTTCTTCTCGGGTTCTCAACGTTTCCAGCTGTAGTGGGCTCCAGGGTGCTCTGGATATCAGCCCCCACCACAGCATCCTTCTCCCCCCCCTGTCCAATGACTGACACCCAGACAGGGGAATATATTAGAACCAGGATTCTTTATTAGCAGCATAGTATACAGCCACTGCAACTCTTCCTACAGTGCTGTACAGTCTTTGAAGTCCCAGACCTCTAGAGGGTGCCTACCCCGATAGTAGGGGCAATGAGTCTTGATGTTCCCCAGGCCTGCGCCTGGGGTGGGCCTGCTCATCCTCACAATGGGAGAGACTGACAGCACATGCTCTCTCCTTTCTCTCTAGAGCAAGACTGAAGACTAAATTTGGATACTCCCCTGATTAGGATTCAGAGGGGGCGGGCTCAGAATCTAGACCAATACAAATAGGCTTACCCAGGCCATGAGTCACCACCTCAACTCTGTCCATCACAGAGGAGCTTGCAGAAGGGACAAAAGCCCACTAATTAACCTGTAAATGCCCAGAACTTATTAGGGACTTACATAGCAGGGGGAAAGACAGGTAGAATAGACTTACCATGTTACAGGTATTTTCATCATCCTTATATGGGCATTGCATTAGTTTAGCTGTATAATAAGTACGTAATATATCCAGTTATTTTTATATACCGTATGCAGATTGTTTAATGTCTTGAGTGTTCAGACCAAGCCTGTGAGATTTTGTCACTTTGGTCCCCATGCAATTGTTTGTAATAAAGAAAGCATTACTTATTTTATTCTACTAAGAGTTGGACAATCAGTATTTTTGGTTTTCCACTCCCTCACCAGTTTAGTGAATACTCCCCCAATGGCATGTGAACCACCTACCCAGATTACTTTCCCTAAGTGCAGAAACTGTAATATTTCCAGTGGATGGATACAGTGCAGAGTAAAACGTAACCTTAAATCCCTTATTGTTATGCTATATATATATATATATATATATATATATATATATATATATATATATATATATATATATATATATATATATATATTAATACAGCACCAATCTAACATTTCCTAGAGTACAGTATCCTTATTAATGTCTTCTTCCGCCCTTCACAGTTTTATAAAAAGCCATAAATATTCTCCAAGGATTTCAGAGACAGGTTAAAACATTTTTATTAGCTAGTAAAATTCTGAATGAATCACGTGAAAGAAGAGAACTCCTGATAACATGAAAGGTGGATGTGTGAAAGGCAACCCTGTTGCAATGGTGAGATCCGTGAGTTCAACTCCTTGCTGATACATCCGAGTTCCTGTTACTTCTAGGAAATTTAGATTAAATGTGTCCACAGAATTAATGGTTCCCCGTTGTTCAGTTACTGGATATCTATAGGGGGTCTTCTGGTTCCGGGATACAGGTGTCATATAATCTGGGGTAGTCGGGTCTCATTTACAGCTCCTGGAGACTCCCTGCAAACCCATTGGGTGTCATGCACCAAAAATTAAATTGTAAGCTCTTTGGGACAGGGTTTCATTGTGCATGCAAATTCTCTACCTACCCTGTCATCATTATACCGGTACTGGTATTAAAATAGTTAAACTCTGTGCGTTCTACTTATTTATTTTGTTTAACTCATCTACTAGCACAAAATCCTGCAATGCATTTGCATAGCAGCAAAAGCGTTAGTGAGAAGTAACCAGTGTAAATTTTCCATCTGCGACATTATGTTGCTCAGGAATAGTTGAAGCAGAACATGTGAAGTTAAGAAGACCTTGATATGTAATTACAAGTTGTTTTCCGAGTCATTGCTGCAATCACTCCAGAGTGAGAGCTCTGGGCTTATACTTGTTCGTTATCACGGAACAAAGCAAAGATGCTTGGCAACATTGAGACGCTTATTTGCTGCCACCATTGTTGTATTATTTCTGCGGATAGTTCTACAGATATTGCCCAAAAGACAAAATGTACAAGTATTCTGGGTTCATAAATGTACATCTATGAAATGTCCCACACCTCTCTCCCTTATAATATTGTCAACATGCTGCTGCCGGAATCATCTCCTGCTTTTCTAGACATGTACTGTATCTGTTTCTGACCTCCTGAAATCTCTCTGCTGGCATCCTATTAATCTCCATATATAAGCTGCAGAAGTCTCCTCCTTTCCTTTAAGGCTCGACACTCCTCTGCCCCTCCATATATCTCTGTACATCCTTACTCGCCTCTTATGCCCGGCTCAAGGATGTCTCATCTTTCCACCTTTTACCTCTACAGCCCTCTCTCAACTTAAACCTTTTACACTCCTCTCTCCTGACGGTACCTATGTTACTGTACCTATGTGACTGTACCTATGGAACGCTCTCCCACTCAATACACGCCAAGCACCTTCTCTTTCCATTTTTAAATCCCAGCTCAAAATTCACCTGGTAAAAGAAGCATCTCATGAACTGATCTACGCCTACGCTACTGACTCCAGATACACTTTACCTCCCCTGACTGCACTTTTAATAAATGCACTTTTACGCCTACACGTCTGTACTGTAGGTCTCCCAGCATATCACGTAGATTGTAATGTTATCATATGTAAAAGTATACATACACACAGTGCAGTCTGGTGTGTGATTCTATAATCAGCACATGTATTGTTAGCTTCTGTATTTTACAGTAACATCATGACTCTGATTGTACCTTATTTGCTCTGATAGAATGTTTACAGAATTAAATACTGGCCATGTTTACAAAGCAGTGCTATTCTATAAAACAACTTGTAGCACTGGAATACAATGACGTACTCACTTCAAAGGGCAGTAATGTATCTTCTGCCACTGGAATGTGTCTTCTGCAATCTATTTATAAAAAGTAATACATTGAGAAGTTACCTCTCATTTTCAAGTCTGTCCTGGGCACAGAGTTATGATGACAATACATGGTTACATGAAATGAACAGGGTTATACAGCAGTGTGTCACTTTGATTCTCCCCCCCCCCCCCAGTCGCAGGCGGGAGTATTGTGCGGCTCACTGCAGGTGGGTTAGTGACAGGGTGCGGCGGCACCCTGCGGGTATCTCTGCGGCGGCTAACTTTGGGTGCGGTGTGTATTGTATGTCTTTATTTATATAGCACCATTAATGTACAGAGCGCTTCAGGGGGTGTGACAGCGGACTTAATGTGGGGCGGGGTGTCCGCTGCGGTGGCGGGCGGGAGCAGGGTCATCAACAGAAAGCATGGGGCCCAGGACAAATGAAAGGAGCAGGGCACCCCCCCCCCCAACCCATAGCGCACCTACCAGGGTAAAATATTTTTTAGCGCACAACTTGAATGTAACTGTTTTCTTATTGTCACACCGAAAAATAGATTACAATGCAACATGTTTATATATTTTCCACAAAAGACAGGTGACTGAGTGGGTGCGTGACTGAGTGGGTGCGTGACTGAGTGGGTGCGTGACTGAGTGGGTGCGTGACTGAGTGGGTGCGTGACTGAGTGGGTGCGTGATTGACTGGTGCGTGACTGAGTGGGTGCGCGGGTGAGTGACTGAGTGGGTGCGGGGTGGGTGACTGAGTGGGTGCGCGGGTGGGTGACTGAGTGTGTGCGGGGTGGGTGACTGAGTGGGTGTGCGGGTGGGTGACTGAGTGGGTGCGCGGGTGACTGAGTGGGTGCGCGGGTGGGTGACTGAGTGGGTGCGCGGGTGGGTGACTGAGTGGGTGCGCGGGTGGGTGACTGAGTGGGTGCGCGGGTGGGTGACTGAGTGGGTGCGTGGGTGGGTGACTGAGTGGATGCGCGGGTGGGTGACTGAGTGGGTGGGTGGGTGACTGAGTGACTGGAAGGCAGGAGCGGGGGGGGTGAAAGGCTAGAGTGGGGGGGTGAAAGGCAGGAGCGGGTGGGGTGAAAGGCAGGAGCGGGTGGGGTGAAAGGCAGGAGTGGGTGGGGTGAAAGGCAGGAGCGGAGGGTGTGAAAGGCAGGAGCGGGCGTGCTAGAGGCGGCAGCGGGCGAGAGGCGACGGCCTGGAGTGTGTAGCGTGCGGGAGAGGTGAGCGGCAGGGAGAGAGGCGACGGCCGGAAGTGTATGCGGCGTGCGAGCGGGAGAGAGGCGATGTTCAGGCGTGATAGCGGATGGAGATGCGACTGCTTGGAGTGGTGGTGTGAGGGACTGGTGATGCGGGGGGCCGGCGGCGGTGAGAGGGGCTCATGGTAATGCGGGTGTGAGGCGGCGGTGTGAGGGACTGATCCGGCGGGGGTGCGGATGGAGGTTGCGGGCCGGGTGTGAGGTGCGGCTGGGGGTGTTGCAGGGGTGCTCGGTGAGGAGAATCTGCGGCTGCACTGCGCTCAGAGGGGCACGCGGTGTAGCCGTGGAGGGCGGGACACATGGGGGGGGGGCGAAGTACACCGGCCAATGAGAGCCATGGGGGGGTGGGACACAGGGGGGGGGTGAGCCAATGAGAGCCGTGGGAGGGCGTCTGGACCACGGACCGACGGACCAATCAGATTGCCCCTAGACACGGACATACAATGGTTTCAAAAATATAGATATAGATAGGCATACTGCAGACGAGATTACAATGTGAGACAGCTGAAGTCTTGAAAGTACTTAGACTGGTGGTGGCTGTGAGTCTCCGGTAGGTTGTTTCAGTTGTGGGGTGCACAGTAAGAGAAGGAGGAGCGACCGGATACTTTGCTGAACCTTGGGACTATGAACGGTCGTTTGGAGTCAGATCTCAGATGATAAGTGCTGCGTGTGGTAGGGGTGAGGAGCTTGTTTGGCTAGATAGGTAGCTTGCCCAGAAAGTATTTGAAGACCAGACAGGAAAAATGAAATTTGCGCCTAGACTCAAGGGATGGCCAGTCCAGTTCTTTGAGCATTTCGCAGTTATGTGTAGAAGTTACATTGGAGGACCAAGTGGCATATTGAGTTGAATAGGGCATCCAGTTTGCTAAGGTGAGTTGTGCAGTTGTACTCGATACTGATTTACATTACTTTATATTAACTTTCACAGATGGGGAAGTAAATATAAACTGCCGCTTTGACCCTCAGAGCATCTAGAAACAATTGTATGCTTCTCTGGCAGTGAGCGGGTTATAGAAACCCCTGGTATTCCATTTAGTAGCTTCAGCGAAACCGTTTCATGTTGTTATTTTTAAACCACTCCGAGCTCAGTTGTTTGAGTAATTCATTTTAATATGGGAAGAGACCCTGGGGGAACCAGCAATATGCATAAGAAAGGGACATGCTGAAACAGAATGCCACCTTCATTTAATCATCTCCCTGTGACTAAAAGTATGAGCAGGTGCACCTATGAATCTTGCAAGCCTGGAATGTCTTTAAGCACATTACTTTATTCCAATGCAATCCATCCACATACCCACAAACCAAGCAAACCATGTGTAATGCCTCTCGTCAGTCCTACATACAAATTAAATGTACATCTTCTTGCATTACTTGCTTATTATTTGGACATTAACATTTCTCCCCACCCATGAATTTTGTCTGTGTTACGCCGATGCTCGCCACAAACCGGGACCGGACCGCGGGGCTGAGGTGGGGTTATATAATCACCGACCTGAGTCCACGCAGACTGATCCGGAGTGCGCAGTTCGTAGTCGTACATCGCAGGGTCAGGATTGGAGAAGGCAGCATCGTCGTTATGGAAGCAGGAGTTCGGCAACAGGTAGTCAGGATTTCCCCGCTTCAGCTTAGGAGCGTGAGCGCGGGGGTGGCTTCTGCGCGAGGAGCGGCCTCGGCCCATGACGCCGATCTCAGCAGGAGGAGACAGCAGGCTGGCCGAAGTTCACCGCAGGGCAGCGTCGGGTAGAACCAACGCTTCAGCGCAGAAGTCCAAGGCAGGTCACTGCAAGAGGATCGCAGCAAGCCGCAGGAAAGGAAGGGTAGCCACTGCTAGGAGGGAATGCAGCAGGTACCGGTGCTGGCAACACGCTTCAGCACAGACGTCCCGGGTAGGCCACTGCAGGAGAATAGCAGCAGGCCAGTGCTGGCATCAACGCTTCAGCACAGACGTCCAGGGCAGGCCACTGCAAGGAGATAGCAGCAGGCCGCAGGAAAGGAAGGGTAGCCACTGCTAGGAGGGAATGCAGCAGTACCAGTGCTGACATCAACGCTTCAGCACAGACGTCCAGGATAGGCCACTACAGGAGAATAGCGGCAGGCCACAGGACAGGAAGGGTAGCTACTGCTAGGAGGGAATGCAGCAGTACCAGTGCTGGCATCAACGCTTCAGCACAGACGTCCAGGGTAGGCCACTGCAAGGAGATAGCAGCAGGCCAGTGCTGGCAACAACGCTTCAGCACAGACGTCCAGGACCAGGCCTCTGGATACTCAGGAACTTGGAAGGTAAGAACGCTAGGAGAGAGGCCTGGGGTGGTTTGTGGCAGAGACAGTAACATAGAGGTAGGAATAGTTTATGCTCGGCGCTGGTTCAGAGCCAACGCCTAGAATATAAAGGGCGGAGATCCAATCACAGGAGGAGGGTGTGTGAGAATTCCTCCAATGAAGTAGCACAGGGCAGAAGCTGCAATGAGAGGCAGCACCTGTGCCATAGATTGCCAGAGGAAGCCTGCAACTGCACAGGTCTGCAAGGCAAAAGTCAAAGCCAGTAGTGGATTCCTTACAGTCTGAAGCAAAGAGAATCTAGAACCATTTCAGATAATCTCTTCATTTCCTTAGATGCGAACTATATATTTTTTATTTATTTCTTGCACAGATCTGATTGTGTGAGTGTTTGTACAACCTCAGACCAAGACTGGACTTCACATTATAACATGTGCTGTGTAAGGCCACGCGTATAGTGCCCGCAACCGGCGACGCGACGGGTGATGTCACCCGTCGCCTTGGCCGCTAGCGAAAGTTGTATTTTGCTTTGCGGCGGCGGCGCGAGCTTCCAGGCATTTGATTGGTTCAGGGGCTGTCACATGAGGCGACAGCCGTTGAAAAATCAAATATTTCCGGCTTCCAAAGTTGGCGACGCGACGTCGCTCCGTCGCATTGTAGCCGTCGCGCTTACTATAAGCGCACGCTGCGGCGGCAATGTATTTGTTTTTGGGCGGCATCGCATTGCCGTCGCGGGCACTATACGCACGGCCTAATTCTCCCTAAATCCTGCCCCCCCCATTCCCCCCCGACTTGCAAGCTAGATAAAGAGGTTAAATATGGACACAATGTTCACATAATTAGAACAGTACTGTACAATACACTGATGGTAAGAGGTACCTTGAAGGCTCCAATTCAAATTAATATGTATGTAGGTGTATCTTTATTTACTGTAGCGACATCCAGGTACAAAGAGCGTAATACACGTGACATAATATTATAACACAATGGGAATACGCGATTCAGACATAAAACAATAGGAAAAGGAGTCCCTGCCCCGCAGAGCTTACAATCTAAGTAGTAAGTGGGGAGAATTTACAAAGACAGTAGGAGGGTGTTCTGGTAAGTGCGTCTGCAAGGGCCCAAGGTCAGTGCATATGAGGAGTATAGTATCAGCCACAGAGCTACCCATATGCTTCGTTAAAGAGGTGTGTTTTAAGAAATGTCCTAAAGGTGGAGAGAGGGGGTGCCAGTTGGATATTGAGGGGAAGGGCATTCCAGAGGTGTGGGGCAGTGAGGGAGAGAGGTTTTAGACAGGAGAGGGCTTTAGATATTAAAGGAGTAGACAGAAGACATCCTTCAGCAGAACGCAAGCGTTGGGCAGGTGTATAGTGAGAGATTTAGGGCGAGATGTAAGGAGGGACAGAGGAGGGTATAGTGAGAAATGAAGGTGAGATGTAAGGAGGGGTGGAGGAGTGTATAGCCTTAAAAGAGAAATTAAGGCGAGGCAGAAGAGGGTATAGTGAGAGATTAGGGCGAGCTGTAAGGAGGGGATATAAGGAGTGTAAAGCCTTAAAAGAGAGGAGGAATTTTGTAAGTGATACAGAGTTTAATAGGAATCCAGGAGAGGGATATAGCGGAAATCTTCCCATTAAAGGCGAACATGGCTTCACGGCACATAGGCCATACATTTTATTGATGGCTACATCTTGTTTAGTATATTGACCCTCCAGTATATTATTTAGTATGTACAAGTACCTTTAGGAGGTACTCACACAGTGCACCAAGCGTCTGCATATATAAATAATGGACAGATGGATCGCTGTAGTATGAATCAAATAAAGGAGGTCAATAATCCCACATTTACATCATCAACATGCCTGGACACTGGAGGGTGATATCTTGGGGAGCCCACAACATCCCAGTTTACCAATAACTGACTGCTATCCCCTCTGTGGTGATTCCCCTGTACCAGATCGTACAGTGTTAATCAGCGAGAGCCCGATGCTAAGACTTCTTTTGTGCACTGTATAATTATAAAAAACAAAAGACCTTTTCCATTTCTGCAGAATCCTTTGTACAATATTGTCAGAGAACGTTTGAGTTTTCATGCATGTCATGCCCTGACTGCACTAGTAAAAGAGGTCTCACTTCCCATTATGAATGTCAGCATGCCCAAACACGAACGTTCTATTCATTTCTCCACTATTTTTAGACCCACCATTATCAGTGGCCCATTAATTGTTTTTTTTCTTCTTCCATCATATTAGCAGGAGACCTACGGTAATTATATCTTTATGTTCCTTCCATGATAACCTCTTTCTTAAATTGAATAAATTACCCCCTGCCCCTTCTATTGTAGAAGTTTGTAGATGTGTATATCCGTTCTGAAATTCCTTGGCTTGAAAAGCGCAGAGCGAAACTTTGCTGAACTCCATGGTCTCCTGTTTCAGTCTTTTCAAATGTGTCACATTATTTCTTTGCTGGCAAAACCCCCCCAAAACAACATGTTATATGGGAAGGCAAGAGGATGAGCAAACAAAAATTATGGCCAACAATAATGTTGATTTACATAATATATTAATATAAAATAATTATGTAATAGATTAATTTTATATGGGTTAAAATATCAAGTAGAAATACATTGGGGGTCATTTATCAGTCACTTGTATATATATGTGCATATCGCGTCACAGCAGTAATACACGGGACATATTTAGAATAACTGCTTCATACATAAAAGTATCAATAGGAAAAGGAGCCACTGCCCTGAAGAGCTTACAATCTAAGTGGTAAGTGGGGAGAACGTACAGAGACCGTAGGAGGGTCTTCTGGTAAGTACGTCTGCAAGGGGTCACGATCAGTGCGTCGGAGATGTAAATATATCAAATGTATACAGATCTCGCGCAACTCCACTATGGAGAAAAATACAAAATAGTATAGTGTGGTATTTTATAACAATAACTAAATGATATGTGAGTAAGAAATAAACACACACGGAGTGCCAATAAAGTGGCAAAATGGGGATAAATCCCTTGTGTGGAATCTCCTCCCAAGTAGTCTTCGTAATGAGGACGGTGAGGACAAGTATATATGGACAAGAGGAAGAGTAATGTATGGTGTAGTACCATATACCAAATACCAAGAAAAGTCTATTCATTCAGAATTTTAGTATTAATACCACTCGCAATAATACAGATAGAACAAGCTTGTGATACGGGTAGAGAGAGCGATCGGGCAGGGATGAAGCAATAAGGAACCTCCTTGCTTCCACACACACACACTCAGTCCATCTGTTCTGGGCATCTGACGTGAATTCTGGTTTGGACAGAGGGGAATATTGTTTTCTAACATACATATAATATACTTCCAATAATTATTATCAGGATTCCGATTTTTTTCAGTTACTTGTGATTCATTAAAATAGTTCCGATCTCCGACGACTCCTCCAGCACCTAACAACCTACGCGTTTCACAGTATGGTACCAAATCCTCAATTTCCCTATTGTTTATACTATATTATTTCCCCCTCGTTTTTCGGGAGTTGCGCTAGATCTGTATATATTTTTGACATGTGGACGTGGGATCGGTCTCCAGCTTCAGCCGCACTTCTAAGTTGTTCACCAAATATATCAAGCGCATATATTTTCTTTGAAACCAATGGGATTTTCTTCTTTAATAAATCATGTGCAGTCGTCTTACGAGTCGGGATACTTTATTAAATGACCGCCAGCCTACACCATTTGGTCAAGAACACTCACAGTAGGTTTTATTACATTGTTGGCGTAGGAATTGCATGAGACTGCACCGAGCTGACAGGTAGGATAAGAGGTTGGTTTGAATAATATAACGTAGACACTTAATATTTCCCCTGCCGCTGGAATGCGTTACCTTGCATGAGATTTTTCCTCGAATAAAGCAATAATGGTGTGAATGATTAGAGCAGCGGTGGGCAACCCACTCCTATCCCTGCTTTAGGTGGCTCAATCAGTGGCTCAGTCTTTGATTGCGCCATCTGTGCTGAAGCAGGGATATCCTTAAAATCTGACCTGTTGGTGGCCCTTTAGGAATGGAGTTGCTCACCGCTGGATTAAAGGGTTTTACAAGTGTAAGGGGGTCACTCCCGGTTTCCCTGATTGTCCTTTGCCCCCTGCCTTACCCCTGTGGCAGTGGGGGAAGGGGACAGCGACATCTTGGATCATCTCCTGGAGCAAGGGATTCCAAGTAAAAGTAATCTGCGCACCCCGTAGCAGGAGCACCGGGCACCCACGTGGGTGGGGTTGTGGTACACTTGGGACTCAGGGATATATGGTGTGGGGCTACGGCCTATGAGGCCCAGTGTTACAGGGGTGACACTAAGGTTGTTGTCATTGATGTATGTGTTATGTTCTATCTGCATGTAGTAAACTGTTTAACCATAACCTGGTGTATGTGGTTACTATATGTGGGTCCTGTGTAAGGGGTCATTCTACACACTAGAATCCTACACCGGTGGAGGCGCTGTTTATGTAGATCGTTCCAGAGGATACACCCCAGGCTCTCACTGGCGGAGGTTCAGGCCTCCTGTGAACCTGACAGGTAAAGCACCACACTTGGTAACATATAGGTTCCCCCTCACATACACTTTATATGCGATTGGGTGGGGAATATCCGTTACACAAGCTTCACTGAAGACATGGGTTATTAAGCCCAATATGGCCAACTGGTTATAGGTTTTCCAGAGTTATTTCTTTGCCATCCTTAAAATGAGACTGTGTTTCGCAGCATGCTGAAAGCAGCTTGGACATGTACTTCTTGCAGATATTGATCCTTTCCGCTAACTGTAATACCCACTGTGTGCATGAAATGGGCCAGCATGCACCATGTTGGAAACCAAACTACCCAGTGAGGCTGAATCCCCATAACTTATCATCTGATCTGTATTACTTCTCCCAAGAACACAGGAAAGAAACACATGGGAACTCAAATATATGCACATGGTAAGTTCAAGAAATAAGGGACTTAATAAGGATTCGTGTCTCATTATAACAAAGCTGCAGTGATCCTGCTACCATTTTCTAAGCATTAGTGCTAAAACCTTCACTTACCTTTCCATACACTGCTGATACTTCAACTAAGCGCTCATTATTTTATGTATAGAGCAGGTTATGCTACCTTGTTAATCCTCCAACATGAGAGATTCTCCATAGATGTTTTTTGCACTTGAGCATTCAGGACCTTGTGTCTTTGCCAGATATATAGACTAGTTGGAAGTTATATAATACCTTTTTTAATGGACCACCATGATCGTGTGTACAGAACTTTCAGAGCCTCAAATGTCTCTTCTTCGTGTGTACTATAGACACAATTAAAAGGCCTGTGAGGTTCTAAAAGCTCTGTACGTGTTATTACTGTACATCAGCCTGTTATATCCTGTAGGACCTGTACTTCTCTCACAGTGAAGAGACTTGAAAGGTTGGGGAGCCAATAAACCAACTATTGCCCGTCCGAAGAACATTCTTCTTATTTAAATGAATCACAAGTAACTGAAAGAAATCGGAATCTGATAATAATTATTGGAAGTATATTACATGTATGTTAGAAAACAATATTCACCTCTGTCAAACAGCGAGGTATCTTTTGGCACTGGAAGGCGCCTTTCTGCATTAGCACCACTTAGTAAACATGGGCCTATGCTGTATGGGTGCATCTGATATTCAAAGTGTGTCACAGGGTGGGAAACAGGGTGGATATTTGTATAGAATTCTAGATTTCACCCATGCAAATTAGCCCAACGTTAAGCGGGGTACCCATGCTTTAATGCTCTCCAACCCATCGGGATTCCCTGCAGAAGGATGCTGCCCTATAAGAGGGGTTTATATAATGCTCTTCGAAGGGTGTTGGTAGCATGTAGTGTACTAGTTAAATAATGTTTATTGTGAGGTAAGACCCCAACAGACAGATAAACAACCATTTTGGATCTTCGTATGTAAACAAAAAAAAAGGCTTTTGATAGTTGATGTTGTGCAGTTGTACTCGCCACCGATTTACATTACTTTATTTTAACTTTCACAGGTGGGCAACTGAATACACAGTAAACTGCTGCTTTGACCCTCAGAGCATCTAGAAACAACTGTATGCTTCTCTGGCAGTGAGAGGGGTGTAGAAACCTCTGGTATTGCTGCCGTGAAAATCTTTCATGTTCTAATGATAAGAATTATTGGCAGATTACTACATGTATGCGAGAGAAAAAGATGGATCCCCCTCTACGTTTTTCTCTTACTTCACCCCTGTCCATCAACGCTTCAGGGTATCCTATTAAAACATTTTTTAACATTTTAGGAACACAGATTGTAACACAGACTTGATACATTAAGCCAGGGGGTCTCAGCTACAGTCCTCAAGACCCCCCAACAGGTCTGGTTTTTAGGATCTCTCTGCTTCAGCACGGTGGCTCAATCAGTGCCAAAGAGCCTGCTTCAGCACAGGTTGCTCCATCAGTGGCTCAGTCTAAGACTGAGATACCTGTGCTGAAGCAGGGATATCCTGAAAACCTGGCCCGTTGCGGGGTCTTGAGGACTGGAGTTGAGAAACCCTGCAGTAAGCAATAGAAAATATATATATATATATTTTTTTTTTTTTTTTTTTAAATAGAATCCCAAGAAAGCACTTAACACCATCCTATTTCAATCCCCATCTTACATCTGAAAAGGCCATATAAGTGCCCATCAGAATATCTGCCCGCGTGAGGTTTCTCAGCTGCCTGTTTGCATTAGGAAGATGTCGCGTATTCCTTGCTCATTCTTTGTGCCTCTGGCAATACTTTTTAAGGAATAGCACATCCAGGTAAATAACCAGCATTCTTCATTTGGTGGGAGTCTCTAAACATTTTCCCATGGTACATGACATAAAAAAATAACCTTGGTGTCTACTCAGCGTGTCTGCTTCCCTTAGTGCCGGCTCAAAGATATATTTCAGATTAGGAATGTTGGAATGGAATATGTATATAGTAACTGTATAAACATACATCCGCTGACTTTTATAATAACATGATACCCGGTGAAGGAGCCCGAGAGGCTGGAAAGCTTGTAACATATCAACTTCTTCCAATAAAAGGTATCATACTCCCTCTCCCTCCTCTGTTACTACATATAATAACGAAAACACTAATATTATATTCATATTGTTTCTTGTAAATAGCTAAGGCGGCGCTTATAGTGCGCGTGATGGCGACGGATGACGTCACCTGTTGCCGTCGCCGCTAGCGAAAGTTGTATTTCGCTTTCCGGCGACGTCGCGGGTGACCAGGTCTTTGATTGGTTCAGAGGCTGTCACATGTGGCGACAGCCTCTGAAAAATCAAATTTGACCGGCTTCAAGAATTCGCGTCGCTCCGTCGCGTCTACTATAAGCGCACGCGATGGCGGCAATTTTTTTTGCGATGACGCTTTGCCGGCACTATAAGCGCAGCCTAAGAGTGTTGTATACGGCTCAGTACAGATACTTTTACGGGCACAATGAAATCACGCCCCAAAAAGAATGCAATCTGATATTGTTGCACAGACAGATAAAAGTTATTTGCCCAAAGTCACATGAAGCGAATACTGGGATGTGAATCAGGTTTGTACTGTATGTATGTATATCTTAATGTACATAGCTTCACAGCAGTAATACACGTGACATAATCATATAAATAACAAATAATACAAATAACACATAATGAGAAGAAGCGCTTCAGACATAAAAGTAACATTCAGGAAAAGGAGTCCCTGCTCCGAAGAGCTTACAATCTAATTGGTAAGTAGGAAGAACGTGCAGAGACCGTGGGAAGGTGTGCTGGTAAGTGCGTCTGCAAGGGGCCAAAGTCGATCTATGAGGTGTGTAGTATCAGCCACGGAGCTACTCGTATGCTTCGTTAAGGAGGTGGGTTGTAAGATGTGTCTTAAAGGTGGAGAGAGAGGGTGTTAGTCGGGTGTTAAGGGAAAGGGCATTCCAGAGGTATGGGACAGTCAGTGAGAAAGGTTTAAGGCGTGAGGGAGGTTTAGACTCAAAAGGGGTAGAGAGAAGACATCCTTGAGCAGAACGCAAAAGTCGGGATTGTGTATAGAGAGAAATTAGGGCTGAGATGTAAGGAGAGCAGAAAAGTGTAAAGCTTTAAAAGTGAGGAGGAGAATTAAGTGTGAGATGTGATTTGATAGGAAGCCAGGAGAAGAATTTCAGATGAGACAGATTTATTTATTTTATTTATAAAAATGTTTTACCATGAAGTAATAATACATTGAGAGTTCCCTCTCGTTTTCAAGTATGTCCTGGGCACAGAGTTATAACAATACATGGCTACATTAAAAAGAACAGAGGTTATACAGTCAATTCACAGATATCTCATGGACAGAGTTGGAAAATTGGGTACAGGGGATAAAAGGGCTGGTGAGTTTCAGATTGAAATAGAGAAGCTTTAACATCACCAAACATCAACAAACGGCAGCAAACGGCTCACACCCTTTGGCTGCCTTTCAGCTGCGCCAAAGGCTATCCGCCTTTGGGACAACGCTGATATGCAATGAAAGGGTTCAGATTAAATGCAGCTGCGAATACAATTTTTTTTGTGTCCTCTTCGCTCATTAACATTCCAGTGGGTGGGGTTGATGTCCCACAAAGTACAAGCAAATGTTAACCCTTAGCACGCTGGTCCTGTGCAGAGGGGAGCAGCTCTTGGGGAGCCCCATCAGATGTCTGCCTTTGCACACTGAAGGGGTTCATATTTAGGAAAGAGTAAAGTGATTCTGGCAGCAGAGTCTAGGATAGATTGTAGGGGAGACAGGTGATAGGCCGGAAGGCCGGACAGCAGGAGGCTACAGTAATCGAGACGGGAGAGAATGAGGGCCTGTGTCAAAGTTTTAGCAGTAGAGAAACAGAGGAAAGGGTTTATCTTTGTAATATTGCAGAGGAAAAAATGACAGGTTTTAGCTACATTTTGAATGTGAGAGGAGAAGGTTTCACACGCTCCTCTCTCTTTTTTGCAGCTGCAGTATTTCTCCAAACAAGTAACAAAACAATTTAGGTGTTGCTACTGAAGATGGAGCAAGACCTGAGAACCCAATTTTATGCACTCGCCAGTTATCAAGTAATTGTGGGTAGTTAGCGAAGTATTAGACTACATCAGGGACAACTACCATAGCAGCCTGTTGTGAAACACATGTTTCCCCCTAGAAATAAATTGAGGGTATGTGATGAACTTAAAATACTTTTAATATAGAAAAATTGATCAAATGGGTGAGGATAGACAGACTAACAATAAACTATACAAACATTAATATGGTCACCATAATGGTACCACTGTGACTTGCTAAGTAGAGGTGCTATGAGTGGATATCAGAGCTGTTTAGGCCCTCCAAAATACAGGGACACTAAACACATGTATGAGCTTGCTCACTGTATTGTAGGTATGCTACAAACTGCCCTGATGTCAAGGCTGTATATTGAAACAATCCTCTTAGCCAATTGCAGTGTTTTTGCAGATATCGCTATAACTGGCTAGTGATGATCCTTCCTGGATCAACAATAGCAAAACTGTAGCTGCTATATTGAGTTTATGGCTGGTGATCATTTCTCGCCAAATAACAAGATTAAAATATATTTTTTTTCTCTAGCAATTCAAGAAAGTTGAATAATTAGTAATAATACTTTATCCTTATAGAAAATCAACTGTGAATGCAACAGTGAGCACAGTACAATAATACAGTGAGTCCCTGCCAAGACGTTCTTAGAATCTAATTTCTGGCGCCTAATGCACAAGGTGATAAACTAACTTGCCCAAGGTCACACAGTGTAAGTGTAAGTAACTGAGACAAGAACAGTGCCTACAAGCTTCTGTATTCATAACAAACACATTAGCCAGTATGCCATCCCTAAATTAATGGATGGTGTACTGTTTGGTTTGGGTAGACACAAACCTCATTAGATCAGCATTTGAAGATGCCTGATAAATTTATGAATCAATTTAAACCAAATATGTTTACAAAGCATTTTCTCCAAATGTGCATATCCTGTTGTTCAGAAAAACAAAACAAAGATTGCATTGGTATTATTAGTAGGCATGTGTAACATCAATATAAGGCTCATAAGCATTATGCCCCGGAGACACGAATAACAACAACGTTATCTAAATACCAAACATGGTAAATTGAGTGCCAAGTAACAATTAAACTTTAAGCCTCGCAGATAATGAACTGTCGATGAACCAATCCTGAGAACATTATGAAACAGAACATCCCAGCAGGTGAAAACACACAATAATCTGTTCCCAAAAGGGAAATAAAACTAAATGCCACCTATGTTTGTAGACGCTGAGTCAAATTGTGTTTCTCTCTTAACAGTATCTTCAGGCCAAACCCATGTCCTCACTCTCCAAAGACCAGGCACACCGTGGAACAAAATGCTCTGTTTATTGTACAATGTTTTAATCCCAACTGGGTTCTTAGGAAATAATTGAGTGGGAAGTTAAATGTTGAACAATAAATAGTGCTTTTTTTTTTTCTAAGGTGTGCCTGGCCCTTGGTGAATATTAATACTGGATGTCCTCAGTGTTCCCAGCCTTCGTCTTCATAGTCTGAGCTGGGGTTTCACATTATCTATATATACACGAGTTTCCATTTCTCATTTAGCATAGATCAGGGGTGCTAAAAATCATTCTTCAATGCTCCCCCCCCCCCCTCATATCCCAGCTTCAGCACATGTGGCCCAAATAGTGGCTCAAGCACAGACTGATTGATATTATTCTATAGTATGTATACTTCTCTTCCTGCTGGCAGACTCAGAGTTCCTTTCCCTAGTTTAAGGCCTGTCAGGTACTGTATTCACCTTCATTCAGTTGCACATTCATTTGCTCACATGCAAACACAAGCATTCATCCAGTTGTCCTACGTCCGTCCTACCTCATCTCCCCATTCCAAGAAAGAAGCAGAAGCATTGTGAGGGACACACACACTGATAGTGATATTCTGTAGTGAGGGCGTTGGGATAGTCGGGAGATCACTAACGGTGGTATAAAAGAGTCAACTTGCAAGGTATCATATTTGCCAACAAGTGATAAGGTACAGAAAGAGACAATACATGGGTCTATATATCTTCATAAACGCTAGTACCTACCTAGAACGAAAACAGAAGACATTAAAAAAAACACTCTAAGGCAGTGTTTTTCAACCAGGGTTCCTATGAATCTTTGGGTTCTCTGGGCATCCCTAAAGGGTTCCCTTCAATTTTCAGGTCATTTGAAAATTGTACCAAATACAGAAGAATTTACAATGCATCAGATCTCAGACACGCTGTTAGAGAGGGTTGGGGTTCCTTACAATGCATCTGATCTCAGATGCGCTATTAGAGTGGGTTGGGGTTCCTTACAATGCATCTGATCTCCGACACACTATTAGAGAGGGTTGGGGTTCCTTACAATGCATCTGATCTCACACGCACTAATAGAGAGGGTTGGGGATCCTTACAATGCATCTGATCTCAGACACGCTATTAGAGAGGGCTCGGGTTCCTCCGAATTTCACGTAGGGTTCCTTAACCAAAATAGAAGTTGGAAACCACTGCTCTAAGGAATAGCCCCAAGATCCCAAGCAAGTGAGTAGTTATGGAGAAACGTTCAAGCAAATTGCCAAAGAGTTGGTAAATGAGAGATCACGAACAAAACAAATCAAACACAGTTTTTTAATGTGATTACTCAAAAAATAGACTTCTCTGTTCGTTATGAGGACATCCTCCTGTAATTCACCGTCCCAAAAGTAGCCACGCCACCTTTTTTCTGTTGGCAAAACCAAATGCTCAAACATTTGTGCTATTTTATTTGCTTGGCGTTTTGTTATTTATTCTTTTCATCTTTCTCAACAGAAGGCTGGGGGAGTGGAATATAATGCATTGTTTTGTTATATCACAAGTCATAGATGTTTTGATTGTTTACTGTTCCTTTAGAAAGTAGGATTGTAATTAAGCGGATTGCATGCCTTGTAGAGAGGAAATCAGAATACAAGTGTAGGAGTATATAATAATATAGCATGCATTAAAAACATTATTTGTGTTTTGTCACTGTATTTCAATGATCCTATTCTTTATAGAAATAAATCTGAGATACTAAAAACAACCCTAAAACTAAGCCAACATAGGATGCAAGGGGTCTCAGTTCATGTACTGTATGTCAAAGTACACATTTTCGGCTGAAATTCTGCATATACATCAATAGGAATTTTTGGCCGAATACGATCAGAATGGCTACTTCAGACTTTATAGAATTTACCCAATGGGACTACTGAACATTTTGTAAAGACAAAGAATATGAATTTACCCAATGGGACTACTGAATATTTTGTAAAGCCAAAGAATATGTTTCTTCTCTTTTTCGCAGCAGCTGGTGTTATTTAAACCAGGGGTGCACAAGGTTTTTTTGGGGGGGGGGAGGGGCACGGCGTTACAGAGGCCCTGCGCTATTCTCCAAGGCATTTAAATGAAATGCTGGGGGACCGCACTAGGCCTCTGTAACTTCCCTTCCCGTGACTCAATCGGCTTGGGCGACGCGTCACCATGGCAACGCAGCATCAAATGACGCCGCGGGGTCACGTGACACGTGGCGTCATTTGATGCTTCAGACTAGGTAAGGGGGACGCGGGGCAAAATGTTTGCGCACCCCTGATTTAATTGACTGCAGTTCCAAGTTTTAGCGAATTCGTCACAAAATATACATATATACACATCACATTCTTCATTACAAAATCCTCTATTAATATTTTATTTCTGAGATGTAGTCCTATAAAAATAATATTTCCCGGGAGGTTTCGTTCACCTGGGAGCCGCTATTTTCAGGGATTCTTAGGGCCCCATTCTCGTAGCGCCGAAGTGATCATTACCAAACCGCGCGGTTACGCATGTTCAGAGATAGCGAAATGGGAGGAAAAAACCCTATTCACTACTGCAAATCGCATCTTCTAAACCGCTTCTCGAAAAAGTGACAAACAGCGCAGTGGGACAGCCAAACCGCCCCGGATTGTACGCGCTTTGGGAGCGGAATGACCCGAGGTGGCGCTAACGCCATCCCCAGTCTGACTTTGGCTCTCAGAGCCCATATTTCAGGCTCTGGATGTAATTAACAATAACAATCTCGCTCCCTTGAGGTGGCGTGAAACAAGTGTGAGTTTTTAGAAGCTGTTAGCAGAACGGAGCTACGAGAATTGCAGCTTTTGTCAGTTGGAGGCTTTTTTGACAAACCCATCGGATTGGCAGAACCGGAGTGAAACTGCTTCTAAAAAACCTTTTTTGACACGGATTGAACATGCGAGAAGGGCTTAGGCCGCGCGTATAGTGCCTGCGACAGGCGACGGCGATGCGACGGCAACCAAAAACAAATGCATTGCCGCCGCGTGCGCTTATAGTAAGCGCGATGGCGACAATGCGACGGAGCGACGTCGAGCCGCGAATTTTGGTAGCTGGCAATGTAGCTATCGCCTCACACATTTTTTCTTTTCCCCTTTTCTGCATTGAGATTATGCTCCGTTTTACAATTTTGTATGTAATTCTTAACCATTTTTGATACCATGAGTATTTTTAAAATTAAAGTAAACACGATTATTAGTTAGACATGTGTAGAGTGATAGAGAGTGAATCTTTATTATTGTCTCAAAGACCACTATTTTGTAGAAACACTGGATAACTATGTTTTATAGCGATTTGTATAAAAATTGTGGTTTTCTAACTTCAGTGTATAAACCAAATGACCGTATATTATGACCAAGTATGTTAGTTGATATAACCTGTCAAATAGGTGTTACTACCATTTTTTAACCCATTACCAACCTAGACCCTAAGGTTCCCTTAGTACAACTAATACACCCACTAGCAAAAGGATGCACAAGATTGAAATGAATATTAGCAATTATATTGCTTTGTTAAATGGCTTGGTAACGCTTTGTCTGAGAATAATTGTTTATATACTTCAGTGTGTAAACCATGTTTTTATAGCGATTTATTTTTAACCCACAGTGTACTAAGCAAATGATTTTATATTATGCCTAAGTATGCTAGACGATATAAATTGTTAGATAGGTGTTAGCACCACTCTTTTACTTATTACTTATTACCAATTGGAACCAAAAAGTTACTGATTATCATTTTAGACCCTAAAGTTATCTTAGCAAAGCTAAGATACCCACTAAAAAAAAGGGTGCATAAGTTCAAAAACAATATCAGCAAGTTTATTGTTTTATTATATGTCTCTGTTTTTAGAGCTCAGTATGCAAAGCAAGTGACTGCACATTGTGAATACATATGCTAGGTGATATAGACTGTCCCCAGGTGATAGCACCATGTTTTAACTTATTACAAATCCAAAACATTCTAGAACAGGAAAGACACCTGTTAAAAGAATGCACAAGATTAAAAATGAACATAGTAATCTTACTGTTGTAATTACAGTGTGTTATTGAGCAAAAACAAGGAGTTTAACACTTATATACAGATTAATACACTGATTACAAGCATTGACAATCAAACACTTCACGCTAGTTAATCAATTAGCAGAGTGAGGGTCTATAAAAGCTCATCAGACCCTCTTCACGTCATTGAATGAGCCTGAGGAAGCCGTCCAATCGGCGAAACGCGTTGCTCTAATTCGTTGAACATTCTTGGAACACTGGGGCTTCCGTAGCTGAGGGAGCCAGTCTGCAGTCACAGCCGCGCCAGGAACAGCCACCTATTCCGACTCCGGACGCGGAGCAGAGAGCGGCCGGGACCACTGCTAACCACAGCCACGGGAGCACACCAGAGCATTGTTAGACTATGTGAGTGCATTTTTGTGGATCCTATTTTGTGTGAAATAAACTTTGATGTTTTTAAGAGCACTATTGATCCCATTATATTATTTTGCCTCACCTACGCCCCTTACTGAAACGGGGAGGGGAAGGAGCCCAGAACGGGAGAACTAGGAGAGAGACCCGCATTGAACTCCCTGCCTGCCAGCAGGAGGGTGCGTAGCACCCCTAGGAATACCTCTGATGGGGAACATAGGTGTATACCTTAAAGACATCTGCCCTGCGCCTTTACTCACACTGGGCCATGTGAGTATTTATTGATATTGTGAATTATCACGACCCCCCCCCCCCCTGCACTTAGTTGCAGAAGGGGCACCTTCTACCACAAAGACACCATCTTGGGATTGTGTTTACACACGGCCGTGTAAGCATTTACTATATAGTATACATCTATTGATTGTCTCTTCACCATCCCAACCCCCCCTCACTGGGTTTCAATTGTGTGATACTAATTGTGGTATATTGCCTGTCCATATCTGTTTTATCTGTGCATTTACTCATCCCTCGCTCCCCCTACTCTGTTTTGTTTCTATCGCCTCATGTGACAGCCCCTGAACCACTCAAATGCCAGTACACCCGCAACGACGCCGCCGCAAAGCGAAATATAACTCGCTAGCGGCGACGGGTGACGTCACGCGGCGCCCGTTGCGAGCACCATCCGCGCGGCCTTACAGAATAGCAAAGCATGGCAATCCCATTGGAAAGGGTTATTTAGAAGCGGATTGTCACACTTCTGTGCTACAAGAATAGGCTTCTGAGACTTGTTCTCCACTCACCACAACTCTGTAATTACTGCAGGTGTCACATTGTGTAACCGGCTTTCAGAAGTTTGGAATTTATGCATTAAAGTTTCCAAGCTGCAACACCACTGCAAAAAGACACCAGATTTCCGGAACCAAAGATTTGTCCTTCAATTGGATGGGATGTTTGCCTTTGATATACCTGCAGATTTTTGTCCCAGTTTTGCAGCCGGGAGATCTGTGTTTAAGTTCTTATTTCAAAATTAGTGTTGGGCTTTGGTTTTTGCCTCAAGTCCCTTGGTGTTGGTTTTTAATTATAGCAGGCAATCAAATACATAAATATGTAAATCTACATTAAAGTGTGATTATATTTAATTAACATTTCTACAGTTTTTATAAATATGAATTAAATATTAATTAAATCCCAAAAATTCTACTTGGGTCTCCTGAATCATTTTATTTCATTCATATTTATTCAATATAAAATAAATGTGTTTCTTTAAAATCAATTGATTGATTTTATATATACATGTGTTATTTAATAATAATAACTTTATTTCCTATAGCACTTTTCTCCCAATTGGACTCAAAGCGCGTCACAATCACAGTATACAGTAGTGTGCAGTACGCAGCACATAGCAGTTTTCTTATCGCAACTGGACTAACACAGCTATTTCTACTATATATGTATGCGGATATGGGGTTTCTCACACACCATCACAATTGTTTGTTATTATCCTGGCTGCCCCTCTGCCAATGTTCTTATCCACACCTTTCCCCCCCCCAGTCCCTTGCCACCAGCCCCCTGAGCATCCGCTTCCAGGACTTTAAAAGGCAGGAAGTTGCTCCCTGTCCGTGCTACCTGTTCCAGTGACCAGGGAGGCGCGAGCTTCCCCCCCTCCCTAGCATTAATGCATTAATTATGTGTAATGTACCAATAACGAGAGGTCACAGTCTGGAGGTATAATGGCGGCGGCTTTGTTTATTAATAATAAACATAATCATAACTGAGGTAGCGTGCTGCCCGTCCGCGCCAGAAAGTGCTCGGTGCTGGGCAATGCAAGAGGGGGCACCCGGAAGTACGTCCCGGTGACCTGCCCCCTCGCTTCGACCTGCTTTACCAGCCCCGAGCCCCCTCTGGCAGGACAAGCACCTACCCCCCCCCCCCCCAACTGCCGCCGCGACAAAAGCAAATTGGCCCCGCAATAACCGCTCCGACCGGATCTTCCCATCTTTCCTTATGTAAGCCAATTTATTTTTCACTTCCTGTAACACAAAGATATGTTAACCTGCCAAGCAAACTTCAGATCCTGCGTTAAATAGGGAAGGGTGGGTGGGAATCTTTGGCCAGCCAGGAGCAAGAGGCCGGACCTCCCTCCTGGCTGCCAGCTTTAATGGTGAAGCCCCTCCCCCGGCCGCCCTTGCGGCCAATCCGGTTCGGGGAGGCCGAGCCCCCCGGTCACGTGCTGTGCCGCCCATTCAGGCTAGGCCCGCTTCTAACTTGCAGAGACAGGTCAAGAGGCTGTGGGGACTGCCCAGAAGGGTGTACCTGAGAGCTGCAGGACACTGCAGCCATGAACGAGGTGAGCCAGGATTAAATCAAGCTGCCCAGAGGATGTGCCTGGCACAGGAGATGAACTTACCCCAGGAGCCTAAAGTAAGGACAATTTAGTCTGCCTTTGTTACACTGCCTGTGATTCAACTATCCCTGAGTTTGTTTAACTAGCAAGCGGGGAAGCCGGCCGTTGGACAAAGACGATACTCGGCTAGATTCCAAGGGATGTAATAAGACCAAAACGACAACGAAAAGTAAGTTGGGAGGCTGAAAAATAGAAATGTGTTGAAGTGAAGGAGAGGTAACCGCAGTACCTAGAAGATCATTGGGGAGGCCTTCATCCAGCAGTGGATAGACAAGGGCTGAAGATGATGATGATATACATATATGTTAAATTGAGTAACCTCCTTCCACCCCTGGCCATCAAATGCCCCCTCTATACATTCGGGGTTCAGAGGCCGGGGGGGGGGGGTAGGACTCCTCTTAGCGTCAGATGAAAGGTCCATATGGAACATTGTCTTTCCAGAAACGTTATCTTCCCACTGTTCTTTGCTGTCACATTAAATGGAGAATTACATTATGAACGTGTGAGTAGAGCTCTACTTTGTTCCTCTGTCGTAGAGGAGACCTGCACTTTGAATAAAGTATTTGTCTATGTTGTGTTGTCTGCACAAACAGGACTCTCCTCGCCTGAAACGGTTTCCCGGCACTTTGGAACTGTACTGTATATTTGTGTTTACATTTTTCCTGCCATCTTTTTCCTTTGCACCCTCGCCTCCTCTTATGGCACAGTTATTTGTCTCTGGGATTAGGGGTTTGTATTCGCTCATACTCCATGCGCAAGAAGTAATTCAGCCAACGTACCCAAAAAGAAATCAGATCTTGCAGCAAAAGACAATCATTCCTACAAACAATATTCAGTCATGTTCGTTATCTGCATGAACATTGTGCTTCTTTAGTAATATTAGATCATGCAACAGCTTTTCAAAAACATCTCAGTACAGTACTTACATACCGGCTGGTTCTCATGTAAATGTGCAAATTAACAAACACATTCCAAAATAGTCACTAAAAAGAAAGAAGAAAAAATACTCCACTAAAGAACCTTGTTATAATAATAATTCATTGTGCTTTCATCTTGCAAATGAAAGCCTGTGTTCAGTTTTTATCGTGTTATTGCTGACAGATTTTCTTTATTGGTTCTTTAATTAACAACAGTTAAGGGATATAAAAAAAAAACACTATCATAGAGTATTCTGCTTGATTTAAAATAGTCCTGCAAGGCTTCACTGCACTCCTTGACTTTATCTTGTCTCCTATATTCCCAGCATTGCTGTTTTATGTAAGTGTCATTTTTGTTTTTACGGTCCAAAACATTACAAAGTACACTACAACAATACTACTGCTACCATTTTCTAGGAGACATGAGGGAGGCTCTGCGCCTTTGATCAAAGGCAAGAGTTTCCTAGCTTCAAAGTAACACCACTTCTGTAAATATATTTTACAGAGCTCTTGGCAAAGAACGGGGCATTCCTTCATTTCTTAAGGCTTATATCACGACGAGCGCGTAATCCTCCTGCTGAACACTCACTGGCAATATGTAACACATCTGCAAGACTATTTCAGATATATTGAAGCTGTATCAAGGTCTTCAAAGTGCTTCAGAACTTAATTTCAGCTTCATACTTCATTTCAAGGTCTTCAAAAATATATGCTTTATTGTAAAGCCATCTGCGGGATTCTGTACGTGAAGGCGATTCAGCAGATCGCCATGAAAATGATCTATGGCAGAAGTGTTCCAAATGTTCAACTATTTTCGCTTTCATTTTCCCTTTTTCCTTTTGTCCCCATAAGGCGATATTGTTCTACCGCATGATAACCGACAAAGCATCTTGCAGATCCATTTTCCCTCATAGCCACAGATGTAATGTAGAACAAACATCTTTTTTTTTTTAACCCTTCCTGTAGATCAAAATAATATGCGAATCAGACCTCATCTTCTCTTATTGCTTCCATGTTGTATAAACTTGCTCATTATAAATAGGATTTAGCGTTTTGTTGAATGATCTGGTTCGTGGGCCTGGAACGTAAGGGAGTTAAAATAGGGGAATACCTGCAGAAGTTCATGGATGGGGTAAAAAAGATAGTTATTAGAGATTAGGAAAACAGTTAATGAACTACAGGACGTGGGCAGCGTAATAAAGGTAGTTATTAGAGGATAGTAAAATAGTTAATCTTTGTGATTAGCAAAATAGTTCATCGAGGGAGTTTTTTTTAAAGTCAGAGCAAAGACTAATAGTATGATCAAACATCTAACAAAAATGTCTACAGATAAGGCTGTAGAGGAACATTGTTCTAGCATTAATTATTGACTCAATATATGTAGAGCATGTTTGGCCACAGCTAGAAAAAGGGTATAAAAATGATCATGAAAGTGTATATGTCAGAACTATTGCCAACAACCAATGCTGATAGGTTCTCCATTCACATGCCTGTACAAAGCTTATTTACCTCAACATTATAAAAGATTGGAAGAGCTAAGAAATAAATCATTCGAAACTACTGCAAAGAAAGGATCTCATATTTTCACTTCCTTTGTCAGAGAGACGTTTCATACACCAGGGGTGCGCAAACTTTCCCCCCTGTGCCCCCCTGCCTTCTCTCCCTCTCTGCTTGCGCCCCCCCCCCCCCCCACTTCTTACCTTGTCTCCAGTGTCAAATGACGTTGCAGGGTCATGTGATGTCGCGTTACCATGGCAACACGACGTTACATGACCCCGTGGCATCATTTGATGTCACATTGACATAGTGACGCGACAGCAGAGACAAGAGACAAGGTAAGAGAAGTTACAGAGGCCTCGTGCGGTCCCCCGGCATTTAATTTAGAGGAAGAGCGCGGGGCCTCTGTAACCGCCTCACCCCCCCCCCTTGAGAAATTCTTGCACCCCCCTGTTTGCGCACCCCTGTCCTACACAACAGAGCAGGTAGTGATATAACAAACCGTAATGGGGTCTATTTAATATTGTCTCCTGGGTAAAACCATCTAAAAAACACTGCACCATATTTAAAATAAAACCCATTGAAGGCAGCGTGGTTTTGAACCAGTTTTGCTCAGGTTTTGCCCCAGTTTTGCTCAGTCTTTACAGTGTGGAGTTAACATTCCACCAGTAAGAAGACATTCCCCATATTTTGGGGTGAGAAGGCAACAGAATGACACTGTTATTTTGACTTTTTTCTTAATACTACATTATCTGAAAAAAATGGCACTGACCCAAACAAGGGTCATTATCCAAGAGAGTCAGAGAGGGTCGTGTGTCCAGAACTTCACCGTCTCTTATCCATGCTCGGTTCTGGTGAGTAACCAATAGGAACAAAGTATCAGCATTCTACCATCACAATGAGTAACCTACTATTTGCTTTAAGTAAAAAGCAATTTCTGGACAACTAGATCATTATGGCCAGTTAGGAATTGCTGGTGAGACAATTGCTATTATTATTCCAACAGTGAATTCCTTTTTAGAATCCAGATGCAGTACAGCTTCAGTGTTTCACATTTAGCTCCATAGTGTTTACATTGCCTATAAGAATAACTTTGCATTTTCCTTTTTGTAAAGGAAAAAAAAGGTACCCTTGGTTTCATATACAATGTTTCTGGCACAATGGGGGTATTCATGAAACTGTTGCAGTGCTGATCGGGGCAGAAACTCCCATTGAGTTTTAATAAGAGTTTCCGTGCTATTCTTCCCTGATCGACCCTATAACAGTTTAATGAGTAATCCCCAATTAATCTGCCACAAAGAGTTTACAATTTTATAGTTTTTTTTTGTTACATTACTAGCCCCCAGACAAACAGAACAACATTTTTTTTTAAATGACAAAATAGATGTAATAATCGGAATTAAATACTTCTCATAATATATAGCAAAATAAATCCCAGATTTATAGCAACCATTTTTCCACTGTAACACTTATAGGAACTTCTTCAGCCTTCACATGCATCGGCAAAAAGCCGGACATCTGAAAGAGTGACCCAAGAACTGTGCCTCTTTGCATAGAAACAGTATGCTAACGGTTAACATCTGGGATTCCTTGCTGTGCTCACCCCCCTCCTCCTCCTCCACCCTCGCACCTAAACCCTTCTTCTTAATTTCCCATTCTCTACTGGCATCTCCCCCATTTGGAGCCATCAACACCCCTCCTCATATCACATCTTCATCACTCAAAAAAAAAACAGCAACTCCCTGTCCTACTCTTTCCCTCCTTATTATCACTCCTACTCTGTGGTGACATGTCCCCTAATCCTGGCCCTATCCACATAACAATCCTTTCACGTCCCACACCTTACCCTAAAGTCTCCTTCTCGCCACACACTGCCAATCACTCCAACCTCATTCCCGTTACACCTCTCTCTTTTCTGTGCCCCTGGAATGTACAATCGGTCTGCAATAGACTTACAGCAATCCATGACTTATTCATTTCCGACTTTCAACCTCTTGGCCATTACAGAAGCCTGGCCCACCCCCTCAGACACCGCTTCCTATGCTGCTCTTTCCGATTAGTACAGAACTTTCCCTTAGTACAGTTCCAAAGTGTGGGGAAACCGTTTCAGACGAGGAGAGTCCGGCTTGTGCAACCAACACAACATAGACAAACAAATTCCTCAAAATGCAGGTCTCCCCTAGGACAGGAGGTACAAAACTCTACTCACAAGTTCACGATGCAATTCTTCATTTATTGTAACAGCAAAGAACAGAGGAGCCACATCCCAGACCTGGGAACAGACAGGTTGATAGCGTAGGCACCCTACTTTCTCAACACTCCACATTTCACATCATACCCCCCTTACCCACCCTCTCATTCTCATCCTTTGTAGATCATGCTGTACGGTTATTTTCCCTTCTTTCCATGCGTCACTGTCATCTACATTCCCCCTGGACCTACATCTTTTGTTGACAACTTTGTCACCTGACTCCCTCCCTTCCTCTCTTCTGACACACCTACTGTCATCCTGAAAGACATTAACATACCTATTGACAAACCCAATGCCACTTACAGTAAGCCTTCCAATTTCTCTCCTTAACTTCTCATTTGATTTCTCCCCAGTGGATCACCTCTCCTACTCACTGCAATAGACACTGCCTTGACCTTAGTTTTCTCCCACTTCTGCTCAGTCTCTAACGCCTCTACCACTCGCTTTCCTGTCTGCTAATCACCTCCTAACCTTTAGCCTCACTCTATCCTCTACACTCTCCACAGCACCTACTTCCACACGCACATACAGAAACCTACATGCTCTATATCCCTCCAAATCTCAACATCACTACAATCTCTCCTCTCTTCTATCTCTAACTTTTCCTACCCAGACCTGGCAACCTCTCTAGACAACAGTACACGTACCTTTTCATTGTCCTTAGACAAGACAGCTCTTGCCACCACACATTGCCCCCGAAAATTGAAGCTACTACCATGGCACACAAACTCTACCCGCTACCTTCAAAAGTGCTCATGCTCTGCTAAACAATACTCTATGAAATCACACCCTAAAGACAATGTCCTTCACTATATATTCATACTCTCCTCCTTTAACACTGCCCTTTCCCTTGCCAAACATACCTACTTTTCTTCTTTCATACTAACTATGTCCTCTAAACTTAAACACCTATTTGTCACCCTTATCTCCCTTCTATGCCCAACTGCACCTGCACCCCTTCGGCCCTCATTAACCAATGCCGTGCCACCTACTTCACAGATAAGATTGAGTCCATCAGACGGGACATCTCTTTATATCAAGCTCCACTCTCCTCACCCAGAGTGGGACAGTTGGTCGCGGGCGTATCGCCATGACCACAACTTCGCCGGAGTTCGACCACAGAGACACCCTCTGCTGCAGCCGCTTCACCGCTGGACCCTCCGCCGCCGGCCACTTCTCCAAGGTAAGTTAATTTAAGGGTTCATTTAGTGGTTGGGGTAGGGGGTAAAGGATAGGGGTTTTAGGGTAAGGGGTTAAGCTTTTTATGGCAGGTGATTAGGGTAGGGGTTAAGGTTTTTAGGGTAGGGGATTAGGGTAAGTGGTTTTAGGCTAGAGGACTAGGGTAAGGGGTTTTAGGTAAGGGGTTTAGGGTAGGGGGTTATCCTTACACTTATCCTGTTTTACCTTATCTTCTGCAACCTTCTCTTGGTTGGCATTCCCTTTGTCCACCTGTCCCAACTCAAATCCATCCAAAATTCTGCTGCCAGACTCATCTACCTCACTCACCGCTCCACTTCTACTGCTCCACTACGCATATCCCTGCACTGGCTTCCCATATCCTCTAGAATGAAATGCACACCCCTAAGTCTGACTTACAAAGGTGCCAACCATGCTGCTGCCTCCCTTACATCTCAGCCCTCATCCCCAAATATATCCCTAGATGCCCCTTCCATTCTGCCCATGACACCCACCTTTCCTCCTGCCTTATTACCCCCTTTCCCTCCTGCCTACAAGACTTCTCCCGTGCTGCCCCCTCTCTCTGCAATTCCCTACCACGTACCAGACTCTCCCCCAGCTTTCAGACATTTAAAAACTCTCTGAAAACTCAACTTTTTTTCTGGCTCACCCTTAACATCCACCACCTCTCCTCCAACCTTATTGGGACCAGCTGTCTGGCTGGATCAAACTCCAGGCTATCTAAGGCTGAGTTCAGGGTGAATACTACGCGACACGCGCGCGCGCACGTTCGTCACAATTTCGGTTTGTTCGGTGGGAGTTTTCAAACTGAAAACTACACCCGGCAGCAAAGTACAGCGTTGACGCTCCTACATTTTGCTGCCACAACCGGAAATTGATTTTTGGGGCTGCAGTCGCGTACACGTGAGCTGGTTCAGCGAACCAGCTCCGTGACACGTTCGCCACGCCTCCGCCACACCCCCAAACACCGCGACCCAACTCCTGCAGCTAAGGCACAGATCGCTGGTCTGCAGGAGCGCGCAGCGGAGGCGCGCACGGAAGCTCGCGGCTGTAGTTTCTACCCTGAAATCAGCCTTGCACTCACCGTCATCCCTAACCCCCAACCTTAATAGGAGAAACCGCAGCTGGACCATACTCCACCCCGATGTATACTCCATAACACAATGAGCAGCCCCTTTACATTCTGTTTCAACACTCCACCTTATTGCCTTCATATTGTAATCTCCCACAAGGACGGCCCTCTGTCGTTCTGTTTACATACGTATATGCTGGCGCTTTACAGCGAAATGATGATAATGATAATAACCCTAACATATATGGTACTTGTAACAAATCCTAGTTTCAGACCTCCAGCCCCTTGTCGCATTGTAACCCTGTAACATGTTCTCTAAACCACTTGAGAAATGCTGGCACAAATAAAGATTTTCATTCACAAAAGCTGCACATTCATCTCATTGATGACATCTGGTCACCTAGCAACTGAATTCAAATGAGGATACTGTCCAAATCACCGGGATAGGGGAGTAAATGAATGAGGCATATGATACAGATACAATCTGACATGATCCCAGTTGACTCTTTAAACACTTCAGCGCTGGAGGGGCCTTCGACGCACCCTGCCGTCCCCTGCAGCACCCGAGCGGCTAAGTGGCAAACATGAGCGGCACATCACGTAGCCATATGGATACAGTACATGATCAATGATATTGATTAGAGAGAAACTGCATGTCTGGATCAAATTCACACATTCATGGGGATAACTACAGAGCAGTGGTGCTCTACTCCCAGGGCCATCAACAGGTCAGGTTCTAAGGATATGATATCCCAGCGTCGGCACAGGTGGCTCAGTTTTTGTGCCACTGATTGAGCCACCTGTGCTGAAGCAGGGACTGATTGAGCCACCTGGGCTGACGCAGTGACTGACCCACCTGTGGGAAAACTAGGATGTCCTTAAAACCTGACCTGTTGGTGGCCCTTGCGGGATGGATTTGGAGAATAATTACAGTCTCAAAGATATGAATTCTCTTGGAATTTGGAATCGGTCAATTTCCAACAGATTAATCACACAATCATAGAGATATTTTATTTTTAAGGAACATTCTTTGAACCTTTGATGCTGGAATTTCTTGCAAATGACTTTCACAAAACACACACACACGTCACTGGGAAAGCCACAAGAGATATTGTGTATGCGCACAAAACGGGAAACACATACATTACATTGTAAACATGACAGCTGGTGAAGCAACAGTTTGCTAATGTATAAAGAAAAACCATCTCCTGCTTTTACAAAAAAAAAGTGGATTTTCCAGCATTTCATGATTTGGGGGAAGTGTTTGTATAAAAGTGCGACTAAGAAAGCTGGCATTAAACCTACAAACACAAAGCTCTCGAAACGACATAACAGGATGTAACCCCCCAAAGCCAGAAACACATGCACTCTGCATCATTAATCACGGGCCCCATTACAAGGCCCCATTTGTAACATGAAAACGAGTCAGTCATAGCCTTTCTGGCCTCTTTTAAATGATAACTTGCACATGTTAACTCCGCTATAATGCTTGTTTTCTGTAATGCAGCAAGGAACAGATGGCTCTAATGCTGCAAGATGGCACGTTAAAGAATTGACAGGGGAAGATGGAAAACATTGTTGCCAAAGTTCAGATTTGAAATGATGATCTTCAGTAAGAAGAGTACAGCACAGTGTACATCTGCGGCCTAGGCCACTGACCCCTGACATCCTGCCTCTTTAAATAAGAGTTTGACATGGTGTGTTGGGAGTTGAATAGGTCACAGCTTTATTGGCACAAACAAAACTGCCCTACAGCCATTAAAAATATGGGTAACCCTAAAACCCATATGGGGGTGAAGTTCTGTCCAGCTATCACCTAGCTAAACCCCACACCCTCGTCTGGATGCATCCCCTGTGGCTGCTTAGGCCCAACCGTACAGCTGGCCCCCAGCATCAGACATTTTCTTGATTTGGGTAGGGCCGCACATCCAGCCTACCAATTTCTACTTGTGGCTAAGCTGGCCCAACCGTACAGCCGGCATCTTCTCTTGGTTATCTACATCAGTGGTTCCCAACCCCAGTCCTCAAGGACCAGAAACTGTGCAGGTTTTAAGGATGCCCCGGCTTGAGCACAGGTGGTTCAGTCACAATAATTGGGCCACCTGTGCTAATGAGAGGATTGCCTTAAAACCGGCACTGTTAGTGGTCCTTGAGGACTGGAGTTGGGAACCACTGATCTACATTAATGTCTCTTATCTTGGCTTTCTCAGGTGTTGTTAGCTTGTCAGTGTGCTGGATTTGTGTGGCTGGTTGGTTGCGATGGCAATGGTGGGCGGCAGGACCTTTATTCATACAACAGCTGTCATATTGTTACATCAATGGACACAGTGATCTGATGGACATTACTGCATTCTCCCTGGTGCTGTCTGAACCTTTTCTTCCCTAGCTTGGCCCGCTAGGGAGGTGCTGAGGCTTTATACCTCTTATGTTACCTATAGGATCCATCTGCTCTACAGCGTTGTTAGTGCTCCATATTCGCAGGGTCCCTAGCAGGCTAGGTAATACTCGATCAGTCTGTTATCAGCTTCCCCTTCTTGTTGAGTCGGCTATCGACCCTTCGCTCAGGCTGGTCCAACTATGCCTCGGTGCTGCGGCCTGTGGAGCCCCCCTTGGACATAGACGGCCTCTCTGTGAACCTTTAGAATAGTATGGAGTAATCTCTGTGGGACGCTATCTTAACAGGCCACTGTCCCTAACTATAAAACAAAGGGGATCATTACCTTATACCAGGAAAGCGCAAACTTTTGCTGCTGCGCCCTACTGTCTTGCCTACCCAGGTGCTCGCCCCCCCCCCCCCCTACCCTGGAGCTGCATCAAATGACGCAGTGGGGTCATGTGACGT